>NC_057806.1:176189311-176198803 GCF_018294505.1 Triticum aestivum | reverse complement strand
AGCGGCGGCGGCGGCGAAGCGTTCCTGCAAGGGACACGTGGCGGCTGCTGGCTGGTGCGGGCGGGCAGAGCGGACGCATCCGGTCCGTCCGGACGTGTCCGGCGGCGACGGGGGAGAAAATATCTAGGGTTAGGGGGAAGGAAGATCCGGATTTTGGGGGGTGTTTAAATAGGCATAGAGGGAGCTAGGAGAGTCCAAATGAGGTGCGGTTTTCGGCCACGCGATCGTGATCGAACGCTCTAGGACATGGAGCAGAGTTAGGTGGGTTTTGGGAAAATTGGAGGGGTGTTGGGCTGCAACACACACGAGGCCTTTTCGGTCCATCGGTTAACCGTTGGAGTATCAAACGAAGTCCAAATGACACAAAACTTGACAGGCAGTCTACCGGTAGTAAACCAAGGCCGCTTGGCAAGTCTCGGTCCAATCCAGAAATGTTTAATCCCCACACACGAAAGAAAGCTAGAAATGGCCACCGGAGGAGAACGAAGCGCCGGAATGCAAAACGGACAACGGGGAAAATGCTCGAATGCATGAGATGAACACGTATGCAAATGCAATGCACATCATGACATGATACGAGATGCATGACAACGACAACAACACACGGAGACAAAAACCCAAACCGGAGATAATAAAAATAAGTTAACGCCGGAAACGGCAAGAGTTGGAGTACAAATTGGGAAAGTTACATCCAGGGTGTTACAACACTCCACCACTACGAAAGGATCTCGTCCCGAGATCTAGGACTGAAAGAACGCCGGGTACTCGGAACGGAGGTGATCCTCGCGTTCCCAGGTAGCTTCACGGTCGGAATGGTGTGACCACTTGACTTTGAGAAATTTGATTGACTTGTTGCGAGTCTTGCGTTCAGTCTCTTCAAGAATAGCAACTGGGTGCTCACGATAAGAGAGATCTTCTTGGAGCTCAATGTCCTCGAAGTTTACGGTGCGGTCAGGAGTCTTGAAGCACTTTCGAAGCTGAGAGACATGGAACACGTCATGAACATTTGCAAAGTTTGAAGGAAGCTCGAGTTGATAGGCGAGGTCGCCTCTCTTGCTGACAATCTTGAAAGGTCCCACGTATCTAGGGGCAAGCTTCCCTTTGATACCGAAGCGACGAGTACCTTTCATAGGAGAGACGCGGAGGTAAACATGATCTCCGATCTCGAAAGCCAAATCACGGTGCTTACTATCATAGTAGCTCTTCTGACGGGATTGGGCTGCTTTGAGGTTATCTCGAATGACTTTGCACATTTCTTCTGCCTCTGTGATTAAGTCATTACCCAAAAGCTGACGTTCACCGGTTTCAGACCAGTTGAGAGGGGTACGGCACTTCCTTCCATACAGAATTTCAAAAGGGGCCTTGCCCGAACTTGCTTGAAAATTGTTGTTGTAGGAGAATTCAGCATAAGGAAGACAATGCTCCCACTTCATGCCGAAGGAGATCACACAAGCCCTGAGCATATCTTCAAGAATCTGGTTGACACGCTCGACTTGACCGCTAGTTTGAGGATGGAAAGCTGTGCTGAAGCGGATGTTGGTGCCCATGGCCTTCTGGACCCAAAAATTCGAGGTAAAGATGCTGCCACGGTCTGAAGAGATCACTTGAGGACTACCGTGCAGAGAGACAATACAAGAGGTATAGAATTCCACCAATTGAGCTACAGTGATCGACTCTTTGATAGGCAGAAAATGAGCCACTTTGGTGAGTTTGTCGATGACAACGAATATAGCATCATTGCCACACTTGGACTTTGGAAACCCAGTCACAAAGTCCATTTCAATGTGGTTAAACTTCCATTCTGGAATGGCAAGAGGTTGGAGGAGACCTGCTGGCCTTTGGTGTTCTGCCTTCACTCTTCTGCAGACATCACATTCATTCACGAATTGAGCGATCTCGCGCTTCATTCGAGTCCACCAATAAGCTTGCTTAAGGTCCTGATACATCTTCGTGCTCCCAGGGTGGATGGAGAGGAGAGAATTGTGAGCCTCATTCATGATCACTTTATGGAGGTCACCTTTGGGTACAACAATATGATCCTCGAAGAAGAGAGTGTCTTTGTCATCAAGGTGGTAGCACTTGTACTTGGACTGACTCTTGGCAATCCCAATCTTCACCTTTTTCACCATAGCATCAAGAAGCTGGGCTTGGCGAATCTGGGCTCCTAAGGTAGGAGAGACTTGAAGGTTGGCGAGGAATCCTTGAGGAACAACTTGCAGATTAAGTTTGTGGAAAGCTTCACAAAGCTCGGGTTGATAAGGCTTGAGAATCAGACTGTTGCAATAGGCCTTTCTGCTCAAAGCGTCAGCAATCACATTGGCCTTGCATGGAGTATACTCGATACTTGGATTATACTCTTGAATCATTTCGACCCGTCGAGTTTGCCTGAGGTTGAGATTAGGCTGAGTGAAGATGTACTTGAGACTCTTGTGATCAGTGAAAATGTCCACTTTTCTTCCCAATAGAAGATGTCTCCAAGTCAAAAGAGCATGTACAACTACCGCCAACTCGAGATCGTGAGTGGGGTAGTTCTTCTCATTAGGCTTCAACTGGCGAGATGTATAAGCAACAACTTTCTTCTCTTGCATCAATACTGCGCCAAGACCTTGGAGAGAGGCATCACAAAAGACCTCGTACGGCTTGGATTCATCAGGCGGAGTCAGAACTGGAGCAGTGATCAATTTCCCTTTCAAAGTGTTGAAAGCAATATCACACTCCGGAGACCAAACGTACTTGACGTGCTTCTAGAGAAGATTAGAGAGAGGCTTCGCGATCTTAGAAAAGTTTTCAACGAATCTTCGGCAATAGCTTGCGAGACCGAGGAAGCTACGGAGCTGCTTCACATTCTGAGGAGGTTCCCAATTCACAATTGCAGACACCTTCTCAGGATTCACGGCAATGCCTTTGGCAGAGATGATATGACCAAGATAAAGAACCTCATCGAGCCAAAATTCACACTTGGAGAACTTGGCATAGAACTGGTGTTCCCTCAGCTTGTCGAGAACCAAACGCAAGTGTTTGGCATGATCTTCCTTGTTCTTCGAGAAAACCAGAATGTCGTCGAGATAGACCAAAACGGAGTCATTGGTGTAGGCGTTGAAGAGAAATTCATCATGCGAGAGAACGTCGGAGGAGCGTTGGCGAGACCAAAAGACATGACAGTGTATTCATATGAACCAAAGCTTGTTCTGAATGCTGTCTTGGGAATATCTTCTTCACGAATGCGAATCTGGTGATAACCCATACGGAGATCAAGCTTGGAGAATACTTGAGCACCTTTGAGTTGTTCGAACAGCTCATTGATGTTGGGAAGTGGGTATTTGTTCTTGATGGTCCTCTTGTTCACTGGACGGTAATCAACACAAAGTCGGTCCGTTCCATCCTTCTTCTTCACAAAAAGAACACCACAACCCCACGGAGAAGAACTAGGCCGGATGAGACCCATTTTCTCTTGCATATAGAGTTGCTTCTTCAGCTCCTTCAACTCTTCAGGTCCAAGCTTGTAAGGACGTTTGCACATAGGTTCCGTGCCAGGCTCAAGATCAATAACGAATTCAACTGGCCGGTGCGGAGGCATTCCTGGGAGCTCTTCTGGAAAGACGTCTTGATATTCGCAAACGACTGGAATTTGAGAGATGGCATCCAATTCACCCTTCTCATTGAGAGAAAACAGACGGATAGTATTATCCTGAGCAGCAAAGACAATTACATCCTTAGACGAATGAGACAGTTGAATCTGCCTGGCTGCACAATCAAGCTGAGCCTTGTGCTTAGAAAGCCAATCCATCCCGAGAATAAGATCAATATTCGAGTCACCGAGAACCGTAGGAGAAGCCAAGAACTTGTAGTCACCCAAAGTGATATAACATCCGGAGCAATGGAGTTAGCATGCATGCGCTTACCGGGAGAGACAACTGCTAAAGGACTAGGCAAATTTTGCAAAGGCAAACCATGCTTAGATTAAAAACGGTCTCGAGATGAAACAATGCGATGCACCCGTATCAAAAAGAACTTTTACAGGAATATCATTAACAGGAAGGTTACCCATGATCACATCTGACGAGTCCTCTGCTTGAGATGCATTCATCAAATTGACCTTGGCATGCTTGGGATTATGCTTGACCACAGCTGTACTTGCCGATCTGACAGGAGGAGGAGGAAGACGCCTCTGGTTGAGACACTTGTTGGCATAGTGACCCTTCTGTTGGCACTTGTTGCACGTGACCTCAGAAAGCGGATGATGATACGGAGCACTCGATCTTGGAGCTTGAGACAAAGTCTTGTTCTGAAAGCCAGGGTAGGGAGGGTGGGAAGAACCACTGCCACCTTTGCTCTTCTGCTGATACGGCTGACGGAACGGAGGAGGAGGAAGCCAGAACTTCTGCTGCTTGGCCACTTGAGTAGAGGAAGAAGGAGTAACATCTCTGACTCGCTGCTTGGAAGCATCACACCTCAACTGAGCAGCCTCTTGCTTCAGTGCCATGTTGTAGAACTCATCATATCTCAAGGGCTCGAAGAGAACAAGAGCTAGCTGGATATCTTCTCTGAGACCACCCCTGAACTGATATATCATGCTCTTCTCATCAGGGACGTCCCGCTTGGCAAAGCGGGCGAGCTTCTGGAACAACTTGTTGTAGTCATAGACAGACAAAGAGCCTTGCTTCAGATTGCGGAATTCCTCACGCTTGCTTTCAACCACACTCTGGGGAATATGATGAGCTCGGAAATCTCGACGGAAATCATCCCAAGTGATAACACGTCCACCTCTGGAGTCCTTATACTGCTGGAACCATTCTGCAGCTTGATCTTTGAGTTGGAAGGAAGCGAACTTAACAAAGTCCTCAAGCCTGACATTACTGCACTCGAAATGCTTACACAGATCCACAAGCTAATCGTCAGCATCGGTTGCCTCAACACAATTGCTGAAAGTCTTTGGCCCGTTAGCAAGGAACTGGTTGAGTGTAGCAAAGTGACTCTGATTGCTATCTTGATTCCCTTGACTGCCTTGATTGCGCTCTTGAAGAATTTGCATGATCAACTGTGTGTTTGCATTGGTTGCGGCCATCACAGCTTGCCATGCCTCTGGAGGAGGTGGAGGTGGTGGCGGATCAGGATTCGGAGTCGTGCGCGTAGGAGGAGCCATCCTGAAGAGGTTGACCACCATTAGCACATTGACAGACAAATAATGAAGCTGAATCCAACGGAATGAAAATTGCAACATATAGTCTTCACATCCAAACAAAATGAACGAATGCATTCCTCTTGAAATGGTCACATATCCATAAATTGAGAAGCCACGTAGAATTAAGGTAGAGAAATAAATCAACAAGGTACGGATCAAGAACGAATCGGTAAGAAATCTCAATCTCAAACCAATATCCGTGGAAGAAAAACTAGAGCTACTAGAATTCCCACCTATGAAACTCCCAAACCTTTCCGGTTATGTAATCAGGTGTTGGGGATACAGGGGAAGCATAATATCTCACCCAAACTAGCAAATCCTACATCTAGCTGTATCCATCCTTCAACACATAACCAAGAAACCTTTGGAAACCATCTACCTCAACCTTCGAAAAGCATCCGTTATACAAGTTATGGCGATACTCCCGAACTCCCGCCCCAGTACTGGGTGGCGTCGAGGTTATCTCACCAACGAACTGCATAAAAGAGATTTTCGATGTCGGCGTACTAGAGTGAGGTATTCCAAAACTGCAACGATAAGATTATGATGACAACACCTCAGAGCTCAACTCCCCGGGACACTTCCACTAAACCCCTGACAGGAGGCACCAAGACAATGTTCTCATCATAAAACCATCGGAACGATTCCAAGATACCCGCGTGATCCTAAAAAATTTTTAGTGAAATTTGAGAAGAGAAGAGTCAAAACTCTACGTCAGGATGCCTTACCAGAGTGATGAGGATACTGGGAAGTAAAAAAGAATTCCTAAACTCTCCGATATATAATTCCTAAATGACTCAAAACATTTTTCTAGACACAACTCGGCCGCTAAAAACGATCAAGCAATGGGGCTCCTAAGGTCGGGGAAGGCTCTGATTACCAACTTGTAACACCCTCGATGCGACTATAGCTCCCACGTGTCGAGGCACGACTTAGAGACATAATCGCATTGAACGCATATGTCGCAAGTTAGGCAATCTTCACAAACATCCCAGGTAATGTAATAATAAAAGGGGACATAACATAGTTGGCTTACACTCGCCACATCAAACAAGTACATAAATAACATTACATCATCCAAACACTCATGGCCCGACTACGGCGCCAAAATAAAAGAGAACCCAACATACGACACGATCCCAATCACCCCCAACTGGGCACCACTACAGATCATCAGGAAAGGAAACGTAGTATCATTGAGAGTCTTCGTCGAACTCCCACTTGAGCTCGTACGCGTCTCCTGGAGCGGAATCATCAGGCCCTGCATCTGGTGTAATAGTAATCTGTGAGCCACAGGGACTCAGCAATCTCGCACCCTCGCGATCAAGACTATTTAAGCTTATAGGTATGGCAAGGTAAAATATAAGTGGAGCTGCAGCAAGCGACTAGCAAGTATGGTGGCTAACTTATTCGCAAAGGAGAGCGAGAAGAGGAGGCAAAGCGCGAGCGAGAAACTAGAGTGCAACCTGCGCAAACATTACTCCAACACCGTGTCCACTTCCCGGACTCCGCCGAGAAGAGGCCATCATGGTAACACACTCAGTTGATTCATTTTAATTAATTAAGGTTCAAGTTATCTACAACCGGACATTAGCAAATTCCCATCTGCCCATAACCGCGGGCACGGCTTTCGAAAGTTCAATCCCTGCAGGGGAGTCCCAGTTTAGCCCATGACAAGCTCTCACGGTCAACGAAGGAATAGACCTCCTCCCAAGACGTTCCGATCAGACTCGGTATCTCGGTAACTCAAGACACTTCGACAGGTTAAAACAAGACCAGCAACACCGCCCGAGTGTGCCGACAAATCCCGATAGGAGCTGCACATATCTCTTTCTCAGGGCACACTCAGATTGTCTTAGGTACGGGTAGGCCAGCCCAGAGTTGCCCCTGGTGGCCACCGGCAGCTAACAGGTGGACCAACACTCAGAGGAGCACTGGCCCGGGGGGGGTTAAAATAAGATGACCCTTGAGTCTGCAGAACCCAAGGGAAAGAAAAGGCTAGGTGGCCAATGGTAAAACCAAGGTTGGGCATTGCTGGAAAAGCTTTAATCAAGGCGAAATATCAAGGGGTTCCCATTATAACCCAACCGCGTAAGGAACGCAAAATCCGAGAACATAACACCGATATGACGGAAACTAGGGCGGCAAAAGTGGAACAAAACACTAGGCGAGAGGCCGAGCCTTCCACCCTTTACCAAGTATATAGATGCATTAAGATAGCAAGGAAACATAATGATATCCCAACAAATAAATAAATGTTCCAACAAGGAACGGCCTCCAATCTTCACCTGCAACTAGCAATGCTATAAGAGGGGGCTGAGCAAAGCGGTAACATAGCCAATCAACGGTTTGCTAGGACAAAGGTGGGTTAGAGGTTTGACATGGCAATTTGGGAGGCTTGCAAGCAAGTGGTAGGCATCGTAGCAATGTCATAGGAAAAGAGCGAGCAAAACTAGCATAACAAAGATAGTAGTGATTTCGAGGGTATGATCATCTTGCCTGCACAGTTGTCAGAGTTGACTGGATCCTCAAAAGCAAACTCAACAGGCTCCTCGTAAGCGAACTTGTCTCCCGGCTCTACCCAAACAAGACAAACAAGCAACAAGGATACAATCAACCATGTGCAAACTCAAACAACACGATGCAAAGATGATATGCTATGCGGGATGCGATGCGAGATGCAAAATGCAAGATATGACAGGAAATGCATGAACCTGGCCTCAACTTGGAATTCCAAGTGTGCCACTGGAAAGATGAGTTGAAATCGCTTGAAAACGATATAAAGAACGCCGGAATCGGAGTTACGGTTTGGAAATGGCAAGCGATTCAAATATGACACCGGTCTGCGATTTACCGCAAGTAGGCATCTAAATGCAATGAGATGAACATGCTACAGCACCCAAACATGACAACGAAATACATGGAAGGGAAGTATTCAAGATGCTTAACAAAAGTCTAGCACTGAGCTACGGCCAATTCATCCATTAGGAGGTTCAAACAAGCATGGCAAAAATGCAAATGGCAAACAGATCTCAGACTTAGTGAAATTAACACTTGTCTGGAATTTCAGATCAAATAGCCCTCTTCGGAGCAACAAAACAACATGCTATAGGACCTGAACATGACAAAGAAACACATGGCATGGAGCTACTCAACAAGATTAACAAAAGTCCCTTAGTGACCTTGAGCCAAAAGGGATCACAAAATATACTAACAAGCACACGAACATAGCAAAAACATAATCAGTTTTTAGATTGAGAAAACTGGGACATGCTGAAACATAACTCACGAAGGCATGTTTACGAGCTCGATGCACTCACCATGGTGCAAGTCATGGCAAGACAAGCATACATACCTTAATAAGGCACAAAATGCAAGCTAGACATGGCAAGAACAATGGCATAGCATGCACGGATCAACTACAATAACATCGGCAAAATCGCAAACAAGTTGACGATCTGCCCAGATTCGCAACGAAGAAAAAGTAGAGCTCGATTGACTCAAGCTAGGGTGCTCCATAATTGCAAACAACGACATGGATGTATAGAGAACTACAATATTAACAAAACTCCCTTACTAATCATCCTCAAAAGAGGCACGGATCACTAGGAAACAACAAGAACATATGGCATCATAAACTAAACAATCCCAGGACTTGGTGAAATCGCTAAGTCCCTGAAAACAGAATTAGCAAGTGCACCTCTTTGCAAGCTTGCACAAGTCACCACACACATCCTAAAAATACATGGGTTGCACCTCTGGAAAGATGACAAAACCCTTAACAAAACATATGAAGAACTCACGGGCATAGCACGCACACAATAATCATGGCAAAAATGACAAAAGTGCTAAACGGAGTAGCAGATCTGACAATTAACTCAAGTATCCCTCTTCTAACAGCATTTCTGGCATCAAGATGAGCTCAAATGAAAATGATGCAATGGAATGAAATGATGTACTCTCTGAGATAAACATTTTGATATGCTATATGCATGAATCGGAGCAACAGATGCAAAGTTATGGAGCCGCGAACAAGGGCACATGGACTGAAAAAGTTTAGGGACTTGGAGAAAAATTCGACCTCCTAGGGTTTACTGTAGCTCCGATCCA
This sequence comes from Triticum aestivum, assembly GCF_018294505.1. Taxonomy (NCBI): domain Eukaryota; kingdom Viridiplantae; phylum Streptophyta; class Magnoliopsida; order Poales; family Poaceae; genus Triticum; species Triticum aestivum. The sequence goes on along the minus strand of NC_057806.1, from coordinate 176,189,511 downwards.
GATCCAGATCGGCGCACGTCGTTTGAGGATCGCCGGGGAGAGCCCTGTTCGCCGGAGGAGCTCGGGCTCGCCGGCGGGGAGAAGAGGGGAGGCGAGGCCGGCCTTCCCCGGGCCGGACCTGACGGCGACGGCGGCGATGGAGCTAGCCACGGTGGTCGGCGCGGCAGGGGCGGAGCCGGCCGGCGAGGTTGCGCGGCGGG
>NC_057806.1:176054570-176188884 GCF_018294505.1 Triticum aestivum | reverse complement strand
GGGGCAAGGGACTGGGCCGCAGGGGCCCGCGCTGGGCTCGGCGGGCCTCAGCGGCGGCGGCGGCGAAGCGGTCCCGCAAGGGACACATGGCGGCTGCTAGCTGGTGTGGGCGGGCGGAGCGGACGCGTCCGGTCCGTCCGGACGTGTCCGGCGGCAACGGGGGAGAAAATATCTAGGGTTAGGGGGAAGGAAGATCCGGATTTCGGGGGGTGTTTAAATAGGCATAGAGGGAGCTAGGAGAGTCCAAATGAGGTGCGGTTTTCGGCCACGCGAGCGTGATTGAACGCTCTAGGACATGGAGCAGAGTTAGGTGGGTTTTGGGACAAATTGGAGGGGTGTTGGGCTGCAACACACACGAGGCCTTTTCGGTCCCTCGGTTAACCGTTGGAGTATCAAACGAAGTCCAAATGACACGAAACTTGACAGGCGGTCTACCGGTAGTAAACCAAGGCCGCTTGGCAAGTCTCGGTCCAATCCGGAAATGTTTAATCCCCACACACGAAAGAAAGCTAGAAATGGCCACCGGAGGAGAACGAAGCGCCGGAATGCAAAACGGACAACGGGGAAAATGCTCGAATGCATGAGATGAACACGTATGCAAATGCAATGCACATGATGACATGATACGAGATGCATGACAATGACAACAACACACGGAGACAAAAACCCGAACCCGAGATAATAAAAATAACTTAACGCCAGAAACGGCAAGAGTTGGAGTACAAATTGGGAAAGTTACATCCGGGGTGTTACAATCACCATGATCTTGCGTGTGCGTAGGAAAATTTTGAAATTACTACGTTCCCCTACAGTGGCATCTGAGCCAGGTTTATGCGTAGATATTATATGCATGAGTAGAACACAAAGGAGTTGTGGGCGTGGGTATATACATATTGCTTGCCATCACTAGTTGATTCTTGATTCAATGGCATTGTTGGATGAAGCGGCCCAGACCGACATTACGCGTACGCTTACGTGTGACTGGTTCTACCGACGTGCTTCGTACACAGGTGGCTAGTGGGTGTCTGTTTCTCCAGCTTTAGTTGTATCAGATTCAATGAACAGGGTTCTTTCTGAAGATCAAAAAGCAATCACTATACCATGTTGTGGTTTTTGATGCGTAGGTAAGAACGGTTCTTGCTCAACCCGTAGCAGCCATGTAAAACTTGTTTTTGCAGCGCTTGTTGTGATGTGATATAGTCAAGACATGATGAGATATGAGTTCTTGTATGAGATGATCATGTTTTTTTGAAGTTATCGGCAACTGGCAGAAGCCTTATGGTTGTATTTTTATTGCATAAGATGCAAGCGCCAAATAATTGCTTTACTTTATCGCTATGCGATAGCAATAGTTGCAAGAGCAATAGTTGGCGAAACGACCATGTGAGGACACGTTGATAGAGATCAAGATGATGGAGATCATGGTGTCATGCCGGTGACGATAGAGATCATGACGGTGCTTTGGAGATGGAGATCGAAGGCGAAAGGTGATCATGGCCATATCATGTCACATATTTTGATTGCATGTGATGTTTATCCTTTATGCATCTTATTTTGCTTAGTTTGGCGGTAGCATTATAAGGCAGGGGACACAATGTTTACCCAGGTTCGGGCCCTCTCGATGGAGGTAATACCCTATGTCCTGCTTGATTGATCTTGATGATATGAGTATTACAAGAGTTGATCTACCACGAGATCGTAGAGGCTAAACCCTAGAAGCTAGCCTATGGTATGATTGTTGTTGTCCTACGGACTAAACCCTCCGGTTTATATAGACACCGGAGGGGGCTACGGTTACACAGAGTCGGTTACAAGGGAGGAGATCTACACATCTGTATTGCCAAGCCTGCCTTCCACGCCAAGGAGAGTCCCATCCGGACACGGGACGAAGTCCTCAATCTTGTATCTTCATAGTCCAATAGTCCGGCCAAAGGATATAGTCCGGCTATCCGGAGACCCCCTAATCCAGGACTCCCTCAGTAGCCCCCGAACCAGGCTTCAATGACGATGAGTCCGGCACGCAGATTGTCTTCGGTATTGCAAGGCAGGTTCTTCTCCAAATTCTGAATATCTGCTGAGTAGTGTCTGGCTCCCCATAAATGTTGCACTTCTTAGCTTCTGCGCCCAATAAGGGCTATCTTTCACGTGTCGAGCGAATGCGAGGAGCCAGGGCATTTTTACATTCGCCACCCTAGCCATGCAAGTAAATTGTCTATTAAAGGGACGGGGATTCTTAGATCCAAACCACACCATCCTCCCACGGCAAGTATCCATCGGAGCGTGCTCGGAAAAATCCATTCCAACATGGCCGGCCATCACAGCTCCTCCTCCCGCTCTCGTAGCCCTAAGCCCGGTGATTGGGAGAAGTGTTCCATCCCGCACATCCAATTAGTAGGGTTACAGACCCAGGGATTTCTCCCTCCGGCATATATGGTCCCCATTCGAGCCGGGCTCGCCACCTATAATGGCGGGGAGCAAGCGGAGAGCTTCCCCAATCCCTCTAAGGGGGAGCGGGTATGCCTTGTCCCTTATTTACTAAGGGGACTTGGATTTCCAATCCATCCATTCCTCCACGGGCTCCTGGAGTTTTACGGCCTCCAGATGCATAATTTCACCCCCGCTTCCATATTACACATTGCTGGTTATGTTGCCCTTTGTGAGCTGTTTCTGGGCTGCGAAGCTCATTTTGAGCTGTGGAAGAGGCTATTCTACCTTGTGCCCCGTACACAGGACGGGTCAATATATCAAGTGGGCAGAGCCGAAATATGGCGCATTGCCGGGACCGGATACCTATCCGGTACCCCGAAGAAGACGTCCGAAGACTGGCCTTCGGAGTGGTTTTACATGGAGGCCGTCCCCCTTCTAGATCCTATTCGGAGGGGTCTTCCCGAGTTCGACAATGCCCCTTTGAAGAAACACTGAAGCTGGCGCCCACGGAGCCCTCAGGAGGAAGATAACAGAGAAGTCCTTTACCTGATGGGCCGGATAAAAGCGTTGGCTCAATCAGGATTAACAACAATCAAGGTCATGTCAATATGTATAATGTGGGGGTGCAACCACTTCAATATCGAGGGCACCCCATGTGGCGCTTTAACGGGGAAGATGATGCCACCCGCTGCGGGCGTAAGGGACCAGACTCCGCTGCTGCTCTAGCAAAAATTCTGTCCGAGTTGTTCAAGGGAGAGGAAGAGGAGTTCATCCGTATTAAGCCACGGGATGGATTCTCCATGTACAACCCTCCAAGCTGGGTAAGTTGTCACTTTTTACTCCCAACCTTCCCGCATTCTTCATCATAAATACTCACCTTGCCGTTTCATGGCAGGAACTGCAGAAAGCTGTAAGGGAGGTCAACAGCCCACCTCCACAACCGGAGGACCCTGACCGGGCCCTCGATCCCGGACTTGAAGAGGATCCGGACATATTTGTGGAGCTGATCGACAGGACATTCTATCAATTGAGCTGTGGTGATGCCATGGTGGCCATCATAGCCGACTATCCTGGGCTACTCCCTGCATCGCATGTAAGAAAAACTGGAGTCCCAACTTCCGAGAAGGATCCCCTTTTATGCACTTCGCCTACCGTACACATATGGTGTTTTACAAGGAAGGCCCTCGGGACGCCATGCCGAACCCGCAGTGACTCGCCAATGAGGGACACTGAAGCCGGGTAGGCCAAAAAGGAAGGCGGTCAGGACTGAGACGCCCCCGCAGAGGTATTATATAGAACCTTGCTCCGTGGTTGTCGTCTTTCTTAAAATATAACGACGTCCATGTTTCCTGGTAGGAAAAACGCTCGCCAGACTATATCCGGAGAGGTTGTCGATTGATACGTCTCCAACGTATCTACTTTTCCAAACACTTTTGCCCTTGTTTTGGACTCTAACTTGTATGATTTGAATGGAACTAACCCGGACTGACGCTGTTTTCAGCAGAATTGCCATGATGTTGTTTTATGTGCAGAAAACAAAAGTTCTCGGAATGACCTGAAACTCCATGGAATATCTTACAATAAATAATAAAAAATCCTCGCCAAAGATGAAGACCAGGGGGCCCACACCCTTCTCACGAGGGTGGGGGCTCCCCCCTAGGGCGCGCCCCCCTACCTCATGGGCCCCCTGGAAACCCCCCGACTCCAACTCTATATAACTGCTTTCGGGGAGAAAAAATAGGAGAGAAGAAATCATCATGTTTTACGATACGGAGCCGCCGCCAAGCCCTAAAACCTCTCGGGAGGGCTGATCTGGAGTCCGTTCGGGGCCCCGAAGAGGGGGATTCGTCGTTGTCGTCATCATCAACCATCCTCCATCACCAATTTCATGATGCTCACCGCCGTGCGTGAGTAATTCCATTGTAGGCTTGCTGGACAGTGATGGGTTGGATGAGATTCACCATGTAATCGAGTTAGTTTTGTTAGGGTTTGATCCCTAGTATCCACTATGTTCTGAGATTGATGTTGCTATGACTTTGCTATGCTTAATGCTTGTCACTAGGGCCCGAGTGCCATGATTTCAGATCTGAACCTATTATGTTTTCATCAATATATGAGAGTTCTAGATCCTATCTTGCAAGTCTATAGTCACCTATTATGTGTTATGATTCGTTAACCCCGAAGTGACAATAATCGGGATACTTACCGGTGATGACCGTAGTTTGAGGACTTCATGTATTCACTATGTGCTAATGCTTTGTTCCGGTTCTCTATTAAAAGGAGGCCTTAATATCCCTTAGTTTCCATTAGGACCCCGCTGCCACGGGAGGATAGGACAAAATATGTCATGCAAGTTCTTTTCCATAAGCATGTATGACTATATTCAGAATACATGCCTACATTACATTGACGAATTGGAGCTAGTTCTGTGTCACCCTATGTTATGACTGTTACATGATGAACCGCATCCGGCATAATTATCCATCATTGATCCGATGCCTGCGAGCTTTCCATATACAGGTTTATGCTTATTTACTTTCCCGTTGCTATTGTTACAATCACTACAAAACACCAAAAACATTACTTTGCTTTCATTACTCTTTTGTTACCTCTACCATCACTATCATATTACTTTGCTACTAAACACTTTTCTGCAGATACTAAGTTTCCAGGTGTGGTTGAATTGACAACTCAGCTGCTAATACTTGAGAATATTCTTTGGCTCCCCTTGTGTCGAATCAATAAATTTGGGTTGAATACTCTACCCTCGAAAGCTGTTGCGATCCCCTATACTTGTGGGTTATCACTGATCACGCCTCCACCAGTCGGGCTGCAAGGCCAAACATAGAGGTGGAAGCTAACACGGGGCGAATGCCGGATGCTCCTCCTACAGAGGATGCGGATAGACTATCCGCTACAAATTCCGAAGTGGAGAGTGCCATGAATCACAGGCGTCGCCGGGCCGTACTCCGTGACGCTTGTTTCTCCCAAGAGGCGTTTGATGCCTTCAACTCAGGAGACGCGTACATCCGTGCTGGTCAAGACGGTCTTGCAAGAGCCACGGACCAGTATGTAAAGGATATACGGGTAAGGAAAATTGGCGATTATATATATCAGTAGCCCCTGAGACTTGAAACAGTTGACACAACTGATTTAAGGATCATTATTTGTGCAGGTTCTTACAGAGAAGAATACCCAATTGTCTCAAGAGCTGGAAGAGTGCAAAGCCCAGCTACGGGCCGCGGTGGCCTCGTTGAAGGAGTCCGGGAAGGCTCCCTCTGGTAACACTTGTTTCCATTGCAAAGAATGACAGGTACTAGATAGTATGCGGCATGCATGCAAATCTAACAATAGATGTTTGCAGATGACTCCGGAGTGAATCCGAAGGCCGTGCCGGAGAATGCGCAACGTGCTAATCGTCAGCTAAATGCTGGCGAGTGCGTGCTTACGCGGGTCAGGCAGGAGAAAAATAATCTCAAGGACGCCAATATCCGGCTGGGCGTGTGATGTTTACTACACAACCTTCTTCTTGTAGACGTTGTTGGGCCTCCAAGTGCAGAGGTTTGTAGGACAGTAGCAAATTTCCCTCAAGTGGATGACCTAAGGTTTATCAATCCGTGGGAGGTGTAGGAGGAAGATGGTCTCTCTCAAGCAACCCTGCAACCAAATAACAAAGAGTCTCTTGTGTCCCCAACACACCCAATACAATGGTAAATTGTATAGGTGCACTAGTTCAGCAAAGAGATGGTGAAACAAGTGGTATATGGATGGTAGATAAAGGTATTTGTAATCTGAAATAATAAAAACAACAAGGTAGCAAGTGATAAAAGTGAGCGTAAACGGTATTGCAATGCTAGGAAACAAGGCCTAGGGTTCATACTTTTGCTAGTGTAAGTTCCCTCAACAATACTAACATAATTGGATCACATAACTATCCCTCAACATGCAACAAAGAGTCACTCCAAAGTCACTAATAGCGGAGAACAAACGAAGAGATTATGGTAGGGTACAAAACCACCTCAAAGTTATTCTTTCCAATCAATCCGTTGGGCTATTCCTATAAGTGTCACAAACAGCCCTAGAGTTCGTACTAGAATAACACCTTAAGACACACATCAACCAAAACCCTAATGTCACCTAGATACTCCATTGTCACCTCAAGTATCTGTGGGTATGATTATACGATATGCATCACACAATCTCAATTCATCTACTCAACCAACACATAGAACCTCAAAGAGTGCCCCAAAGTTCTACCAGAGAATCACGATGAAAACATGTGCCAACCCCTATGCATAGGTTCATGGGCGAAACCCGCAAGTTGATCACCAAAACATACATCAAGTGAATCACGTGGTATCCCATTGTCACCACAGATATGCACGGCAAGACATACATCAAGTGTTCACAAATCTTTAAAGACTCAATCCGATAAGATTACTTCAAAGGGGAAACTCAATTCATTACAAGAGAGAAGAGGGGGAGGAGAAACATAAGATCCAACTATAATAGCAAAGCTCGCGATACATCAAGATCGTATCGTCTCAAGAACACGAGAGAGAGAGAGAGAGAGAGAGAGAGATCAAACACATAGCTACTGGTACATACCCTCAGCCCCAAGGGAGAACTACTCCCTCCTCGTCATGGAGAGCGCCGGCATGATGAAGATGGCCACCGGTGAGGGTTCCCCCTCCGGCAGGGTGCCGGAACAGGGTCCCGATTGACTTTTGGTGGCTACGGAGGCTTCTGGTGGCGGAACTCTCGATCTAATCTCCGTTCTGGAAGTTTTACGTCACGTGGGTATATATGGGTGCAGGGAGGACGTCGTAGGAGCCACGAGGGTCCCACGAGATAGGGGCGCGCCCTAGGGGGGCGCGCCCCCCACCCTCGTGAGCACCTCGTTCCTTCCTTGACGTGGGGTCCAAGTCCATCGGGTGTGTTTCCTTCCAAATATAACTTCTCCAGTTGATTTCGTTCCGTTTTGACTCCATCTGATATTCCTTTTCTTCAAAACACTGAAATAGGCATAAAACAGCAAATCTGGGCTGGGCCTCCGGTTAATAGGTTAGTCCCAAAAATAATATAAAATTGGATAATAAAGCCCAATATTGCCCAAAACAGTAGATAATATAGCATGGAGCAATCAAAAATTATAGATACGTTGGAGACGTATCAAGCATCCCCAAGCTTAATTCCTGCTCGTCCTTGAGTAGGTAAATGATAAAAACAGAATTTTTGATGCGGAGTGCTACTTGGCATAATTTCAATGTAATTCTTCTTAATTGTGGTATGAATATTCAGATCTGGAAGATTCAAGACAAAAGTTCATATTAACATAAAAATAATAATACTTCAAGCATACTAACTAAGCAATCATGTCTTCTCAAAATAACATGGCCAAAGAAAGTTATCCCTACAAAATCATATAGTCTGGCTATGCTCCATCTTCACCACACAAAATATTTAAATCATGCACAACCCCGATGACAAGCTAAGCAATTGTTTCATACTTTAGTAATCTCAAACTCATAAACTTTCACGCAATACATGAGCGCGAGCCATGGATATAGCACTATGGGTGGAATAGAATATAATGAGGGGGTTATGTGGAGAAGACAAAAAAGGAGAAAGTCTCACATCAACGAGGCTAATCAATGGGCTATGGAGATGCCCATCGATTGATGTTAACGCAAGGAGTAGGGATTGCCATGCAACGGATGCACTAGAGCTATAAATGTATGAAAGCTCAACGAAAGAAACTAGTGGGTGTGCATCCAACTTGCTTGCTCATGAAGACCTAGGGCGCTTGAGGAGGCCCATCGTTGGAATATACAAGCCAAGTTCTATAATGTAAAATTCCCACTAGTATATGAAAGTGACAAAACAAGAGACTCTCTATCATAAAGATCATGGTGATACATTGAAGCACAAGTGTGGAAAAAGGACAGTAGCATTGTCCCTTTTATTTTATTTTTTATTTGGCCTTTTTTGGACTTTATTTCATTTGGCCTCTTTTTTATGGCCTTTCTCATTTTTTTGGGGACAATGCTCTATTGAATGATGATCATCACACTTCTATTTATTTATAACTCAATGATTACAACTCGATACTAAAACAAAGTATGACTCTGTATGAATGCCTCCGGCGGTGTACCGGGATATGCAATGAATCAATAGTGACAAGTATGAAAGAATTATGAACAGTGGCTTTGCCACAAATACTATGTCGACTACATGATCATGCTAAGCAATATGACAACGATGATGTGTGTCAAAATAAATGGAACGGTGGAAAGTTGCATGGCAATATATCTCGGAATGGCTATGGAAATGCCATAATAGGTAGGTATGGTGGCTGTTTTGAGGAAGATATAAGGAGGTTTATGTGTGACAGAGCGTATCATATCACGGGGTTTGGATGCACGGCCAAAGTTTGCACCAACTCTCAATGTGAGAAAGGGCAATGCACGGTGCCGAAGAGGCTAGCAAGGATGGAAGGGTGAGAGTGCGTTTAATCCATGAACTCAACATTAGTCATAAAGAACTCACATACTTATTGCAAAAATCTACAAGTCATCAAAAACCTCGGCACTACACGCATGCTCCTAGGGGGATAGATTGGTAGGAAAAGACCATCGCTCGTCCCCGACCACCACTCATAAGGAAGACAATCAATAAATAAATCATGCTCCGACTTCATCACATAACGGTTCACCATACGTGCATGCTACGGGAATCACAAACTTCAACACAAGTATTTATCAAATTCACAACTACTCAACTAGCATGACTCTAATATCACCATCTCCATATCTCAAAACAATTATCAAGTATCAAACTTCTCATACTATTCAACACACTCATAAGAGAATTTTATTATTCTTGAATACCTAGCATATTAGGATTTTAAGCAAATTACCATGCTATTTAAGACTCTCAAAATAATATAAGTGAAGCATGAGAGTTCATCTATTTCTTCAAAATAAAACTACCACCATGCTATAAAAGATATAAGTGAAGCACTAGAGCAAATGACAAACTACTCCGAGAAATATAAGTGAAGATCAATGAGTAGTCGAATAATTATGAAACTATGTGAAGACTCTCTAACATTTAATAATTTCAGATCTTGGTATTTTATTCAAACAGAAAGCAAATCCTAACAAAATAAATTGACGCTCCAAGCAAAACACATATCATGTGGCGAATAAAAATATAGCTCCAAGTAAAGTTACCGATTAACGAAGACGAAAGAGGGGATGCCTTCCGGGGCATCCCCAAGCTTAGGCTCTTGGCTATCCTTGAATATTACCTTGGGGTGCCTTGGGAATCCCCAAGCTTAGGCTCTTGCCACTCCTTATTCCATAGTCCATCGAATCCTTACCCAAAACTTGAAAACTTCACAACACAAAACTTAACAGAAAACTCGTAAGCTCCGTTAGTATAAGAAAATAAATCACCACTTCAAGGTACTGTAATGAACTCATTATTTATTTATATTGGTGTTAAACCTACTGTATTCTAACTTCTATATAGTTTATAAACTATTTTACTAGCCATAGATTCATCAAAATAAGTAAACAACACACGAAAAACAGAATCTGTCAAAAACAGAACAGTCTGTAGTAATCTGGATCAAACGTATACTTATAGAACTCATAAAATTATAAAATAAATTGATGGACCTGAGGAATTTATCTATTAATCATATTCAAAAAGAATTAACTCAATATAACTATCCAAATAAAAATGGCAGCATTTCTCGTGAGCGCTGAAGTTTCTGTTTTTTACAGCATGATCAACGAGACTTTCCCAAAGTCTTCCCAAAGGTTCTACTTGGCACAAACACTAATTAAAAGCATAAAACCATATCTAAACAGAGTCTAGATGAATTATTTATTACTAAACAGGAACAAATAGCAAGGAACAAAAATAAAATTGGGTTGCCTCCCAACAAGCACTATCGTTTAACGCCCCTAGCTAGGCATGATGATTTCAATGATGCTCACATAAAAGATGAGAATTGAAACATAAAGAGAGCATCATGAAGAATATGACTAGAACATTTAAGTCTAACATACTTCCTATGCATAGGGATTTTGTGAGCAAACAACTTATGGGAACAATAATCAACTAGCATAGGAGAGCAAAACAAGCATAACTTCAAAATTTTAAGCACATAGAGAGGAAACTTGATATTATTGCAATTCTTACAAGTATATATTCCTCCCTCATAATAATTTTCAGTAGAATCATGAATGAATTCAACAATATAACCAGCACCTAAAGCATTCTTTTCATGATCTACAAGCATAGAAAATTTACTACTCTCCACACAAGCAAATTTCTTCTCAGTCGGAATAGTGGGAGTATCATAAGAGACTTGAATACTATAAATTGTTTCCACATTAAAAGAGTAATTTTCAGAGAAGGGGTAATCATAATCATGACAAGTTTTATAAATATAATCACTAATTTTTATAGCATAAGTATCATCATAATAATCATCATAAGTAGGAGGCATGCTATCATCATTATAAACTTGCATATCAAAACTTGGGAGGCTAGAAATATTATCATTATTAAGCATAGCATCCCCAAGCTTGGGACAAACATTAATTGCAGCAAATATATTCTAAAATATGTCATCCTCCTCAAACATAGCTTCCCCAAGCTTGGGCCTTTTCATATCATAAGCATAATCACTCTCATCATTAATAGTATAGATAGCACCAATAGTATAGCAATTATTATATTCTTCCAAGCAAGTGCCAAAAAGATTTTCAAGATCATAAGAAGTATCATTATCTTCCCAATCATAATCATCACAACAAGCAATAGGCATAACGAGATCATCATCAAGTGTATCATCTTCATTTTCATGAGGCATAACAATAATAGGAGCAACTTTATTTGGGAGAGATACCTTTTTACCTCTCTTCCTTTTTCTTTTCTTCCTCTTCACCACATCATGTGGGGGTTCAATCCTCTTTTTGGAGCTCCTTATTAATGAGATTGGTTGAGTAGAAGGCTCCTCCTCGTTACCTGATTCATCATAAGAAATAATAGGAGGATATTGGGAAGTCTCTTCCCTTTCATTAGTATTCTTTTCATCTTCTATTTGTTTTCTTTTCTTTATGTAATTGGCAATATAAGGATTTTCAATGCAATTCACCGCACAATACATATAAATTTCTTCTAGATCAAAGCCAAGAAGTTTGTAACGGGCAAATTCTGGAAGATAATTAGTTAAATGTTTCATTTCTTCATAACCCATAAGCAAACTAAGTTCATTATAATGCGCAAGGGAAATCAAGTCATCACAATTTTTGGACACGATTAGATCGTGAAACAATTTGCATCGGATAGCTAAATGACCACTTTCATTGCAAAGTCCACAAGTACGGCCAAGATAATTTAAGTTTTCAGCACATTCATCTAGCTCTTATTGCAACAATCTGGTTTCTAACTACTTATGCTTCTTGCAATATCTATCTTCCCTATTCGGTGTGTACTTACAAACCCAATGCACTCCACAAAAACTGACATGTTTATAGGAGACATTTTCATCATAACTAGTGCAATCATCATTAGCATCATGGATATTCAAAGAATTCGTACTAACAACATTGCAATCATGCTCATCATTCAAATATTTAGTGCCAAACATTTTATAGATTTCTTCTTCTAACACTTGAGCACAATTTTCCTTTCCATCATACTCACGAAAGATATTAAAAAGATGAAGCGTATGAGACAAACTCAATTCCATATTTTTGTAATTTTCTTTTATAAACTAAACTAGTGATAAAACAAGAAACTAAAAGACTCGATTGCAAGATCTAAAGATATACCTTAAAGCACTCACCTCCCCGGCAACGGCGCCAGAAAAGAGCTTGACGTCTACTACACAACCTTCTTCTTGTAGACGTTGTTGGGCCTCCAAGTGCAGAGGTTTGTAGGACAGTAGCAAATTTCCCTCAAGTGGATGACCTAAGGTTTATCAATCCGTGGGAGGCGTAGGATGAAGATGGTCTCTCTCAAGCAACCCTGCAGCCAAATAACAAAGAGTCTCTTGTGTCCCCAACACACCCAATACAATGGTAAATTGTATAGGTGCACTAGTTCAGCGAAGAGATGGTGAAACAAGTGGTATATGGATGGTAGATAAAGGTATTTGTAATCTGAAATAATAAAAACAGCAAGGTAGCAAGTGATAAAAGTGAGCATAAACGGTATTGCAATGCTAGGAAACAAGGTGTAGGGTTCATACTTTCGCTAGTGTAAGTTCCCTCAACAATACTAACATAATTGGATCACATAACTATCCCTCAACGTGCAACAAAGAATCACTCCAAAGTCACTAATAGCGGAGAACAAACGAAGAGATTATGGTAGGGTACGAAACCACCTCAAAGTTATTCTTTCCAATCAATCCATTGGGCTATTCCTATAAGTGTCACAAACAGCCCTAGAGTTCGTACTAGAATAACACCTTAAGACACACATCAACAAAAACCCTAATGTCACCTAGATACTCCATTGTCACCTCAAGTATCCGTGGGTATGATTATACGATATGCATCACACAATCTCAATTCATCTACTCAACCAACACATAGAACCTCAAAGAGTGCCCCAAAGTTCTACCGTAGAATCACGACGAAAACATGTGCCAACCCCTATGCATAGGTTCATGGGCGGAACCCGCAAGTTGATCACCAAAACATACATCAAGTGAATCACGTGGTATCCCATTGTCACCACAGATACGCACGGCAAGACATACATCAAGTGTTCTCAAATCTTTAAAGACTCAATCTGATAAGATTACTTCAAAGGGGAAACTCAACTAATTACAAGAGAGAAGAGGGGGAGGAGAAACATAAGATCCAACTATAATAGCAAAGCTCGCATACATCAAGATCGTATCGTCTCACGAACACGAGAGAGAGAGAGGGATCAAACCCATAGCTACTAGTACATACCCTCAGCCCCGAGGAAGAACTACTCCCTCCTCGTCATGGAGAGCGCCGGGATGATGAAGATGGCCACTGGTGAGGGCTCCCCACTCCGGCAGGGTGCCGGAACAGGGTCTCGATTGACTTTTGGTGGCTACGGAGGCTTCTGGCGGCGAAACTCTCGATCTAATCTCCGTTCTGGATGTTTTAGGTCACGTGGGTATATATGGGTGCAGGGAGGACGTCAGAGGAGCCACGGGGGTCCCACGAGACAGGGGGGCGCGCCCTAGGTGGGTGTCGGTGTCAAAACCGGCGGATCTCGGGTAGGGGGTCCCGAACTGTGCGTCTAGGCCGGATGGTAACAGGAGGCAGGAAACACGATGTTTTACCCAGGTTCGGGCCAAGTCCTTCACTCGAATCATTTTCACTTTTCCACCTCAGCGTGTTTTGCGAGAAGGTTTCCTTGGCACGTCTTGTCAAAGCAGAGATCGTGTGCCCCCCTTTTACGGGATTCTCATCAATACGGGCGTGGGTAACCCAATCGTGCCCGTTAGCATGTTTTCTCAATTAAAGGCGAGTCCCAAACGGTTACGGGGAGGGCTCCTGGTATTCAACGTCTTATAAAGAGACCAGGGCCTTACTCCTTTTCTCCAATCCCAAAACAAGTTCGCCCATCGCCTCGAGTTCCAACACCCTAGGCTCCAGATTCCGGGCGCCTCAGACCTTCGACAATGTCCGGTTCCGACCTTCAAGGCCGATGGATGCCCCCCACCGTCACGGAGGAGGACGTGCTAAAGTTGAGAGAGGCTAAGTTCTTGACCACCAAAATTCCGCACAGGTTGCCTGCTCAAAGGCAGGCTATCCCCAGTCCCCAGCCCGGTGAGAGCGTAGTGTTCATGTCTCACTTCCTTCGGGGGTTAGGCTTCCCGATGGATCCCTTCGTGAGGGGGCTGCTGTTTTACTACGGGCTGGAATTTCACGACTTAGCTCCGAAGTCTATCCTGCACATTTCCTCATTCATCGTTGTGTGTGAAGCGTTCCTCCGTGTTACTCCTCACTTCGGATTATGGCTCAAGACTTTTGGAGTGGAGCCGAAGATGATCGAGGGACGGCACGCAGAGTGCGGAGGCGCTGTCATAAGTAAGAATGCTGATGCTCCATGGCCCGAGGGCTCCTATCAAGAGGAGCTCGGCTTGTGGCAACGAGAATGGTTCTATATCACCGTTCCCAGGAGCGCCAAGTGGGTGGCGCCTCCTGCCTTTCGCTCGGGTCCCCCACCACGGCTAGCGTCATGGGTTAACAAAGGATTAGATTGGGGGTTATCCAAAGACGTGCCCCTGTTGCAGGGCCGCATTAGGGATCTCTTAGAAGGAGACCTCAACCTGGTCAAGGTGACGCAGGTCATGCTGATTCGCCGAACATTGCCCGGCAAACGTCGCTCCCTTCGTCTGTGGGAGTTTAATCCGGAGGGACCACGAGCTCTCTAGCATTTTATGGGCGCAACGCCCGTGGAGATGTATAAACTGTTCTTCGGATCACAAATGATGTGTCCGGATTTGACCGAGGACGCATGCCTAAGCTGCAATTGCCCGGATACCCAAGTAAGTAACCTTGTGCCCGGACCTACTATCCATATAATCGTCATAAACTTGCCCCTAAAAGAGCTGTCCTTCTAAACAGAAGTGGATAGCGAAGGCAAAGCTGATCAGGTGTCCGGCTCCCCTTCCCGAAACCAGGCTGGATCCCGTGCTTGTCAGGATGTTGAAGATAACGCCTTTGGAGGGAAGTAAGGGGAAGGACAAGGGAACTATTGCCTCCTCGAAGGAGGCTGCTCCGAAGGGAGGAACCGACAATTCCTCTCCCAAGGGGAAGAAGAGGGCCGCCTCTGACGACCCGGAGACCATGGCCTCGAAGCGGGGGAGAAAATCCTCGTCAGAGGGTCCGACGCCGGGGAGTTCCTCGGCCGAACTACGCCCTCAAAGGGATCAGCCCTCCAGCGAGCCGTAAGTAGAGAGAGGTTTTCCTTTTGAGGGATGAGAGAAATCCTTGATTTATATCTGAGAAGATTAACCGAAATTTTACCTTGTAGCTCGGACCTCAGCCCTTCTCAGCAAAGCTCATCTTCGGGGGATCTTCTTCCGGAGATGATGGAGAGCGGGACGCCTCCTCCTGCCGTACCGCCTAGCGAGGCAGGCGACCCTGAGGTGTCGTCGCGGAGGGTTTCTCTGAATCCGGCAGGGGCGGAAGATAGCTATGTGGCCCCCCAAGGCTCTCCATGTCCGGCCTTCGAAAGAGGCCATAGGACAAGTCCGGCACCGTCTGGTGCTCGGCCAGAGGAGCTAAAGATTCTGCTGGGGTGAGCTTCTATCTCAGAGGAGCACCGTGCATTGATGGGCATGGTGATTGAAAGGATTTCATCCGTAGAAAGCGGATTGCATGAGGCCGTCAAAAGTTTGCTGATGGGTTTTGAGGTACGTTAGATAATGTACACTTTTGTCAGTTGCGCATAAGTAAGATGCGCCCTGTGTAGATAGTAGCCCCTGAGACTCTACGCGCTGTCAAGAAATGACGGCACGCAGAGGATCATAATCCCAGGTCTAAGATGTCGCCTTTGAATGTAGGTGACGAGGTGTCCGGAATCAAGCCGAACTGATGATGTGGCCGAACTAAAGCGGCAACTAGACGTGGCAAATGCCGACATCGCGCTTGTCAACAAGCTGCTTGATGAGGCTCAAGGTATGTAATTCTTCGGGCGGCATCAGGTAAGAGGAGCTTCATGCCAGTGTCTTACAATGTGTGTGCTTGACGCAGATGGTACGGCCGCCGTGGAGAATCTTAGGGCAGAACTTGCCCGAGCTAAGGAGCAAGCCAGAAAAAGCGATGCGGCTGCCGAGAAGGCCCTTGAAGAGCTGAGAGCCGAACAGGCTGCTCACTGCCGTAGCAAAGAAGAGATGGCCGAGATGGCCGAGAAGTTAAAGAGCGCTGCAAACCGTTGCAAACTTCTTGAGAAAGAAGACCGGGTGAGACAGACGGACTTAGAGAAGGCCGTTGCCGATGCCAAGGACGCTCGCTCTGTGATGAGAGCTGCGAAGGAGGAGCTGCGTTAGGCCGAACAGATTGCGGCTGGAAAGCCCTTTATGCTGCGGAGGAAGTTTTGTGATCCGAAGTTTGCTCCGTTGGACCGGATGTGGAGGGTGGAGGACACCTATCTGGATTTGGCAGCAAGTGCTGCTGATGCGACCGAACACTTTCGAGATCTAAAAGATCGCGAAGTGGAAAAGCTTTTCTGGTCACAGTTCAACAATCCAGAGCATCCACTGGCAGTGGATGATCGTTTGGCTCAATGGGCCGAACTGAATAGGTTGTCTGGACTCGCCATGGAGTACGTCATGGGTCACCTGTGGCCGGGGAGATCGGAGTCGAAGAGTTATTTCAGCTTGGTGCAGCAATTCCTTGACGCGGTGCCGCGTATAAATGCAATGAAGAGGTCAGCATGCATAGAGGGCGCTAGGATGGCTCTTGCCCGTGTTAAGACATACTGGGTAGAGATGGAGACCACCGTTGTTGCGTCCCGAGATTCGGACATAAGTCGAGTACCCTTCGAGCACTATTTTCAGGAAGTTCTTGAAGGCGCTCGTGTAATAGAGACGCAGTGCCCGAAAGATGATATGTTATGATAGCATATGTAATTATAAAGTAATATTTTGATAAACTGTAGTGGCCTTTTTTATACTTGAGCCTCCAAGTATTGGGAACACCTCATGTGCGGCCGTTTTAAGATATATATATATATATATATATATATATATATATATATATATATATATATATAGAATGTGAAAGATGGCAGTCGTTGGCTACAGCCCCCACTCACATAGTGCGGGGGTGCTCGCAGAAGACGCATTTTCACACTTAACCCAACGTCTTGGTCCTACAAAGGAGGTGATAGCGCAGCGGGCCAGGAAACCAGACTATAATGCTTTAACACTTTCACTTAGCCATAGGAGTTTGACAATGAGACTATTTAGGTAGCTCCTTGGTGGCAACTGCGCTCGTCCGAGTTCGGGCGCGTATGTGCCTGACCGAGAAGCGGCCCTTCGTTAAAGCAGAGGAATCCGATAGATTCTGATAGGTCATCGAGTGGCTGACTAGTCTCACGCTACATCATGACAGTCAGTTTTCGGCTTTCTCTACTGAGGTGCTCGCCTGGCCGAACCGGGGCACAATCGCAGTAGTTCTCCTGGTGCTACCTTAGCCGATAGAGCGGAACGTAAGGTAGCCAAACTCAAGAGCCGGGCAACCCAACATTTGACCAAAGACATGATTCGGAGCTGATGCATATAATGCCAAAACTCGCGACGCCGAACACTCCCTAAGGTGTTCGGTCTTTATGAGTGCGGGCGAAACAACACTCTATTAAAAAAGAAAGCCCCTAGTGTCCAGGTACGTGCAAAAATTCTGACGTGGCCACATGCCAAGACGCCAGCCTCCTCCTTGGTTATATCAGAAAAAACCAGGGGATGTCTAGCAACAAGAGACAGTAAAAAAGGTTTACGCAGGGTCTTAATCTAAAAAGAATCCTTTAGGATGGGTCCCTACTGCACGTCTGCGCATGTGTCTCCGTTGTGCCATATTCTGGACGGGCGCCGCACGACGTTCATCTGTAAAAGAGAGGAACTGAGTTGAAAACGGGTCGTGCCGAAAAAGTTTAAAATAAACAAAGTATAAAGTAAGATATATAAGGTTGAGCTTTATTGTCTCTTATTGTATATGCGTGGAGCCCCTAGTGCGGGGGTATATGGCTTCTAGGCCTGCATCAATGATGATTTTGCACCGAACTCGTCTATCCGCGTTCGTGGTCTTGAATGACCTATTTTGAAGTTTTTTGGCCGGTGAGGCCATTTTGCTATGGGGCTGTCAAAGCGGCCGCACAGTCCTCCGCTTGGGGAGGCGCACTTTAGTGCTTCCCCTTCAAAAAGAGATGATGCCTCGTGGACTGGGCATCTTAAGCGTAAGAGATGCATAATGCGGTATTGCGTTAAAGCGAGCGAAAGCTTCGCGTCCCAGTAGTGCTTGATAGCGACTTGAGAACGGGACGATATGGAAGGTCAGCTTTTCGCGGCGGAGGTTATCGGCAGAGCCGAATGTGACTGTGAGCTGGAGAAAACCCGTACAATGGGTGTCCGGACCAGGTATTACCCCTTGAAAGGAGGTTTTGCTGCGGTGGATTCTTGCTGGGTTTATCCCCATGTGCTGGATTGTATCCTGATATATCAAGTTTAGTCCACTGCCGCCGTCCATAAGGACATTTGAAAACTGGAGTCCGCCAATTATTGGATCGAGTATCAAGGCAGTCCAGCCTACATTCTTGATATTCCTAGAATAATCTAGCTGATCGAAGATGATCGGTTTTGACAACCAGTGGCAGGACCCTTTGGGGATGGGCCGTGTGGTGCGTACCTTTACGGGCGCCACACGTTTTGTTATGTGAAGTGAGTTCACTGTTTTTACTTCTTGTGGGAAGTTCTTTTGTTTCCTGGTGCTCTGCTTTTGGGGTTCGTCCTCGTCTTCGCTTGGTGTGTCGAGCCCCTTGTGTTCGGCATTGAGTCTGCCGGATTGTTTGAAAACCCAATAGTCTCTGTGGGTATGGTTAGCAGGCTTCCTGGGAGTACTGTGTATCTGACATATCCTGTCTAGGATTTTATTTAGGTTGGATGGATCGTCCATGTTATCCTGGGGGGCGATTTTTCCTGATTTTGTCGTGAGCCTTTGAATCTGGCATCGACTGCCGTGCTCTTCGGACTTTTGTCCTTAGTCCAGCGACGGTCCTTGTTGCATCGCGGTTTTCCGTTTCCATCCCTGGTTTCGGATGTACTTGGGTCGCTGGGGCTGCACCTTGCCAACTAGCTGTCCTCCCCTGCACAAAAGCGGGTCATGAGGCTTGTTAGTGCGGCCATTATTCTTGGCTTTTCTTGGCCGAGGTGTCTGGCGAGCCATTCGTCTCGGACGTTATGCCTGAATGCTGCTAAGGCTTCGGCGTCCGGACAGTCGACTATCTGATTCTTTTTAGTGAGGAATCTATTCCAGAACTGCCGAGCTGATTTTCTGGGTTGTTGAGTTATGTGACTAAGATCGTCTACATCCGGAGGACGGACATAGGTCCCTTGAAAGTTTGCTCGGAAAGCATCCTCAAGCTCTTCCCAGCTTCCAATTGTGTTTTTTGGAAGGCTTTTAAGCCAATGCCGGGCTGGCCCTTTAAGCTTAAGGGGTAGATATTTTATGGCGTGGAGATCATCTCCTCTAGCCATGTGTATGTGGAGGATATAATCCTCGATCAAGACTCCAAGGTCTGTTGTTCCATCATATGCCTCTATGTTTACGGGTTTGAATCCCTCTGGGAATTCATAGTCCAGGACCTCATCGGTGAAACATAGGGGGTGTGCAGCGCCCCTGTATTTGGGTCTGCCGGATTCTGATGATGGCTTCATAGCGTTGCTTACGAGAGCTTTCTTTCTTGGCCCATAAATGGACCTGACTGGGCCATGACGCGAATCCTTAAGTGGGTCGCATGCCGATTTAGGTGCGGCGCCACTTGCCGCTTTATGGGGTCGTCTATCCGACCGTGTGGCTTTTTCATTTTTTGAATGCGAGGGCTCTAGGGCCTCTTCGTCGAATTCAGGCAGTAGCTTTCTTTTCGGATAGCTTTTAGTGCGGCGACTGTCGTCGTACTTATCTGTGGTATTGATTACTTTGCTCCATCTAATCCGGAGTGCGTCTTCCGCTGTTTTTAGCTTCCGCTTCTGCTTCTTTAGGCTGCATGCAGTTGCAATGAGCCTCTCGTGGAGATTCTTCTGCTCCATAGGTTTATTCGGCGTGAGACCGTCCAAAATGCCGTTTTCGCCGGAGGAGGGATGTTCGGTTTCTCCATCCGTGTTGCCCTGTTCGGACGGTTGCTCTAAGGCCTGCTCGTCGTCTACTGGCTCGTCCTGCTCTATGGTTGGGTTTTTGTCGAGGCAGGGCTTGGGTCGGCATTTACGCCGACGCTTTGATTGTTTTTCGGGGGGTCGATCTCCCGTCCCATCCCCTTTTTCCTCGTTGTTGCTTCCTTTAGGGGTACCCACCGTGTACACATCGTGAGATGAAGTGGCTGTCCAGTGCCCTATGGGCGTTGGTTCGTCGGTATCTCCTGCATCGTCATCCATGTTGTCGATGTCTCCGGAGTCGAAGTTGAGCACGTCGTTTAAATTGTTGACAGTGGCTACCAAGTGGGTGGTGGGTGGGCTTTGAATTTCTTCATCGTCTGTATCCCATCCTCGCTGATCGTAATTCGGCCAGGGCTCTCCTGATAAGGAGAGAGACTTGAGAGAGTTCAGGATATCGCCACAAGGCGAGTGCTGAAAGATGTCTGCGGTGGTGAACTCCATTATCGGCGCCCAATCGGATTCGATCGGCAGGGGCGCAGGGGGTTCGGAGTTCGGAAAGGAGTCCGGATCCTCGGAGTCACGGATCATGCAGAGTGCGGGGCTAGCGTTCGGCTCGATCACTTTTGGGATCGCAGCCCCCGAGGTGACGTCCAACCGCTCATCCTCGATTGGCGCAATAGGCTCCAAGTTAGGGGTCGGAACCGATGCGTGTGCGGCCTCCAGGACACTGTCCGGGGGCAGAGCTAGATCATGCCCCTCGAGATAGTGCGGCGCGCTTGGCCGTGGCTCGAACCCGTCGAAGATCAAGTCTCCGTGGATGTCAGTCGTGTAGTTTAAGCTTCCAAACCTGACTTGATGGCCAGGGGCGTAGCTTTCGATCTGCTCCAGGTGGCCGAGCGAATCGGCCCGCAGAGTGAAGCCACCGAAGACGAGGATCTGTCCGGGGAGAAAAGTCTCACCTTGGACCGTATCGTTGTTGATGATCAAAGGAGCCATCGGGCCTAAAGGCGACGACACAGAGGAACCCTCAATGAAAGCACCAATGTCGGTGTCAAAACCGGCAGATCTCGGGTAGGGGGTCCCGAACCGTGCATCTAGGCCGGATGGTAACAGGAGGCAGGGAACACAATGTTTTACCCAGGTTCGGGCCCTCTTGATGGAGGTAAAACCCTATTTCCTGCTTGATTAATATTGATGATATGGGTAGTACAAGAGTAGATCTACCACGAGATCAAGGAGGCTAAACCCTAGAAGCTAGCCTATGGTATGATTGTTGTATATGAAGTTGATTGCCTACGGACTACAACCCTCCGGTTTACATAGACACCGGATAGGGTTAGGGTTACATAAAGTCGGTTACAATGGTAGGAGATCTTGAATATCCGCATCGCCAAGCTTGCCTTCCATGCCAAGGAAAGTCCCATCCGGACACGGGATGAAGTCTTCAATCTTGTATCTTCATAGTCCAGGAGTCCGGCTAAAGGTATAGTCTGGCTACCCGAAGACCCCCTAATCCAGGACTCCCTCAGTGGGGAGCGTGCCCCCCACCCTCGTGAGCACCTCGTTCCTTCCTTGACGTGGGGTCCAAGTCCATCGGATGTGTTTCCTTCCAAAAATGACTTCTCCAGTTGATTTCGTTCCGTTTCGACTCCGTCTGATATTCCTTTTCTTCAAAACACTGAAATAGGCATAAAACAGCAAATCTGGGTTGGGCCTCCGGTTAATAGGGTAGTCCAAAAAATAATATAAAAGTGGATAATAAAGCCCAATATTGCCCAAAACTTTAGATAATATAGCATGGAGGAATCGAAAATTATAGATATGTTGGAGACGTATCAGCGTGGAACTGAAGGATGTCCGAGCCCAACTTGCGGACTCCGTGAAGGAGAATAAGCGGCTTCGACGCGGCATTTTCAGTAAGTGCTTGAATGAACTTTTGAAAGAGTTCGGCGAAGAAGCTGGCTAACAGAGTTATGTCTGCAGGTATGTTGACGGGTCGTCCTGCGGAGGAGATGTCCGGGTCTGCGGGTGATCTTCTACCAGAGCTCTCGCAGCTGCACGAACAAGTTTGGCAGGTGATGTAGGGTATTGCCCAAGCCTTGTGGCCATCCGCCTCCCCGCCAGGAGGCATGGGGGGCTTGCAGAGAAGCTCAAGGGCGCACGGCAGTTCTTCCGATTATGGAAGATATCAGCCTGCCGACAAGGCGCGAGGGAAGCCTGGGCCATGGTGAAGACGCGATATACCAAAGCTGACCCAAACCACATGGCCGAGGTCGGACCTGTGGGGCCCGATGGGAAAGAGATCCCCGTCAGTTTGGTGTATGACCAAGTAGAATTAGCCGCAAAGTATTCCCAACAGGATTGTAGGCTAGACAGCCTGTTGGATAGTATAGAAGAAGAATTTGGTCGGTCTTAGTGACTGTGTACTTTAAGTGACATGTATAATGTCCCTAGCCGGATTGTAAATCATTTGTCATGGCGGACCTTTTCGCTTCAACCTCTGGACCCGATAATCCGGAGTGTATCCGAATACCCGCTCGGTTATGTAAAAACCGGAGTATGCATGGAAACCAGGCATAGGGGTCATAAGTGCTTGAATAGACAAGGACCCAACTAGCTATGTTATATTACATGGATAGTAAGAAAAATCTTCCAGGGAGAATAGTTCTGTTAAGGGTTCCTTTCCCTGGGTACGCATGCCCTAATGTACATGTCCAAACTGCGAAAAGAGACGCAGGCTATAAACATCTGGGGGCATGTATCAAAATAAATAAAAGTCATCTTTTGTTCACCGACCGAATATTCCCTTAAGAACGCTAGCTTTCGGCTTCACCCAGTCTGAGGTACACATCCGGCTGACCCGGCCGTAACAATTGCGGAGGTGCTCCCCTTATGCCCTAGCCGAATTAACGGGAACGTAGGGCATAAATACAAGAGCCAGGAAACCCAGCTTGGCCAAAACTTAAGTCATATTGATGCATATAATGGCGAAAAAAGGGTACATGTGGAAGAATGACACATGTGCGGGGCCTAAAGCCCAGAAAAATAATTATATTAAGCTTCTGTATAAGAAGGCCCCACGTATAATGAGCGCGGTTAGCGCGTCAAGATTGTGTAACCAAGACACAAGTTAGCCTTTTAAGGCCTTGAGGAGAAGAAAAAAGAAGAGAGAAAAGATAGATAATTGATATGCAAAAAATTGATGGAGGTAAGGAGACGAACATAGAGTCCGGCACTAGGTGTAGAATCTTCGGAGTCTAGCTGCGTTCCATGGGTTTGGCTCGAGTCGATTGTCCGATGCATACCGCAGACGGTACGCTCCACCGGTCAGAACCTGGTCAATAATGAAGGGACCTTCCCATTTGGGATTGAGCTTGTTCTTTTTCTTCTCCGGCAGGCATAGAACTAGTTCGCCAACGTTATAGGTTTTGGCCTGTACTTCTCTGCTTTGATACCTTCGAGCCTGTTGCTGATAGAATGCGGAACAGGCTTTTGCCACGTCGCGCTCCTCCTCCAGGGCGTCCAAACTGTACTGCCGATCGAGCTCAGCCTCTTTTTCTTCGTACATGCGCACTCGAGGTGAGTCATGAACTATGTCGCAAGGCAGAACCGCCTCTGTGTCGTACACCATAAAAACGGTGTGTATCCGATAGTGCGATTCGGTGTGGTCTGTAGCCCCCATAGTACGGAGTCGAGCTCCTCTACCCAGTGCGTGTTTGATTCCTTTAAGGACCGCACTAATCTAGGTTTGATGCCGGTCATAATAAGACCATTTGCTCACTCGACTTGACCATTAGTTTGCGGGTGACAGACAGAAGCATAATCGAGCTTGATGCCCATGTTCTTGCACCAAAGTTTTACCTCGTCGGCTGTGAAGTTAGTGTCGTTGTAGTGATGATGCTATGGGGGATGCCATAATGGTGCACAACCAGGGATAGGAAGTCTATCACCGGTCCGGATTTAGCCATTTTAACGGGTTTGGCTTCTATCCATTTGGTGAATTTATCCACCATGACCAGTAAGTATTTTTTCTTATGGGTTCCTCCTTTAAGGGGTACGACCATATCAAGCCCCCAGACCACAAAGGGCCAAGTAATGGGGATTGTTTGGGGAGCGGTAGGCGGCATATGGCTTTGGTTTGCAAAAAGCTGGCAACCGACGCAATGTTGGACCAGATACTATGCATCTGCTCGGGTCGTCGGCCAATAGAAACCTGTATGGAAGGCCTTGCTTACAAGGGCCCGGGATGCGGCGTGGTGGCCGCCGAGTCCAGCATGGATTTCTGCCAAAAGCTTCCGCCCTTCCTCTTCGGAGATGCACCTTTGAAGGACTCCGGTAGTGCTTTTCTTATAAAGCTCTCCCTCGTGGACCTTGTAGGCTTTAGATCGCCGCACTATGCAGCGTGCCTCATTTTGGTCCTCGGGTAGTTCCTGCCTGGTTAGGTAGGCCAAGAATGGTTCTGTCCACGGGGCAATAACGGCCATTATCACGTGGGTTGAAGGTGTTATTTCGATGGCAGAGCCACCGATTGTGTCAGAGTGTTTGATATCTGGTGTTCTGGCCGGGTCCGGAATATCCGGTGTGACCTTCCCATACCACGGATGGCTTAAACAGCCTTTCCAAGAAGATGTTAGGTGGGACAGGATCGCGCTTAGCGCCGATACGGGCGAGGATATCCGCCGCCTGATTGTTTTCCCAAGCCACATGGTGGAATTCGAGCCCCTCGAACCGAGCTGACATTTTGAGGACGGCGTCATGATATGCCGCCATTTTCGGATCCTTGGCATTGAAGTCTCCATTTATTTGAGATATTGTGAGGTTCGAGTCCCCATGCACCTCCAGGCGTTGAATGCCCATGGAAACTGCCATCTGGAGACCGTGTAGTAGGGCCTCGTATTCGGCTGCGTTGTTGGAGTCTGTGTATAGTATTTGGACAACGTATTGGACTGTATCTCTGATGGGGGACGTCAGGACGACGCCAGCCCCCAGACCAGCCAGCATTTTAGAGCCGTCAAAGTGCATGATCCAATTGGAGTACGCACCGTACTCTTTAGGAAGTTCGGCTTCTGTCCACTCAGCGATGAAATCGGCCAGTACTTGCGACTTAATGGCTCGCCGTGATCTATATGTTATGTCAAACGGGAGGAGCTCGATAGCCCATTTGGCAATCTGGCCCATGGCATCGCGGTTGTTTATTATGTCGTTGAGTGGTACTTCTGAGGCCACGGTAATTGAACACTCTTGAAAGTAGTGTCGTAATTTCCGGGATGCCATGAATACCGTGTATGCTATCTTTTGATAATGTGGGTACCATGATTTGCATGGAGTGAGGACAGTGGATACATAATATACCGGCTTTTGAAGTGGGAATTTATGTCCATCCGTCTCTTGTTCGACGACGAGCACTGCACTTACAACTTGGTGAGTTGCCACTATATATAGCAGCATTGGTTCGTCGACATTTGGCGCGGCCAAGATTGGATTAGTGGCCAGGATGGCTTTTATTTCTTCCAATCCGGCCGTGGCTGCGTCCATCCACTCAAAGTGTTTGGTGCACCGAAGAAGGCAATAAAGGGGCAGTGCCTTTTCTCCTAATCAGGAGATAAAGCGGCTTAAGGCCGCCACACATCCAGTTAACTTCTGGATTTGCTTGAGGTCAGTTAGGATAGCCAACTACGACAGAGCTCAGATTTTAGCCGGATTTGCTTCAATTCCTCTACTGGAGACGATGAAGCCCAGGAGCTTTCCGACGGGTACGCCGAAAACGCATTTTTCCGGATTGAGCTTAATGTCGTATGTTCGGAGATTGTCGAACGTGAGCCTCAAGTAGTCTATTAAGGAGTCGATGTGTCTGGTTCTAACGACCACATCGTCGACGTATGCCCCCACTATTTTGCCGATCTGCTTTTCCAGACATGTCTGAATCATGCGCTGATACGTTGCGCCGGCGTTTTTGAGCCTGAAGGGCATTGTGTTAAAACAGAAGGGGCCATATGGAGTGATAAATGTCGTTGCGGCTTGATTGGACTCCGCCATCTTAATTTGGTGGTAACCGTAGTATGCGTCGAGGAAGCACAATGAGTCGTGTCCTGTGGTAGCATCAATAATTTGATCGATGCGAGGGAGGGGGAAGGGATCCTTTGGGCAAGCCTTATTAAGGTCCTTGAAGTCGATGCATAGGCGCCAGGATTTGTCCTTCTTTGGTACCATCACCAGGTTTGCTAGCCAGTCTAGATGCTTTATTTCTCTAATTAATCTGGCCTCCAGTAACTTGGCTAGCTCCACTCACATGGCTTGTCGCTTAGGTTCAGAGAAACACCGAAGAGTCTGCTTGACCGGCTTGAATCCCTTTAGAATGTTAAGACCATGCTCGGCCAGCCTGCATGGGATTCCTGGCATGTCTAAAGGATGCCACGCGAATATGTCCCAATTCTCGCGTAGGAACTCCCGTAGTGCGGCGTCTACAGCGGGGTTTAATTGTGCCCCGATGGATGTTGTTTTTGTGGGGTCCGTTGGATGGACTTGGAATTTGACTATTTCATCTGCTGGTTTAAAAGAGGTGGACTTGGATCTTTTGTTGAGTATCACGTCGTCCCTGTCCACTATGGAGCGCAGCGCGGTTAATTCCTCCGCTACAAGGGCTTCAGATAATGCCTCGAGGGCTAGTGCGGCTATTTTCTTCTCGGCGCGGAGTGCTATGTCCGGATCACTAGCTAGAGTGATGATTCCATTGGGCCCGGGCATTTTGAGCTTCCTGTACCCGTAATGGGGTATGGCTTGGAAGATCATGAATGCCTCCCGCCCTAGAAGGGCGTGGTATCCGCTACTGAACGGGGCCACTTGGAATGTAATTTCTTCGGACCTGTAATTCTACGGAGTGCCGAATACCACATCTAGTGTGATTTTCCCAGCGCAACGTGCCTCCCGACTAGGGATGATTCCTCGGAAGGTTGTGCTGCTTTGCTCAATATGGTTTCTGTCTATTTCCATTTTTGAAGGGTCTCCTCATAGATGAGGTTTAATCTACTGCCGCCGTCCACGAGCACTTTAGTAAGCCGAAAGCCGTCCACAATTGGACTAAGGACCAAGGCGGCTGGTTCTCAGGCTGTTCGGAATTTAGGTTCATCACTGGCATTGAAGGTGATAGCCGTGTCGCTCCATGTATTTATTGCTGCCACTTGGCAGACTTCGGTGAGGCTGCGGAGTGCTCGCTTATGCCTTTTATTTGAGGCGAAGGTCTTGAAGACTGTGAGTATTGTATTGTTATCCATGGGATGGTGCTCTGCGGTGTTTTGAATGAGGAGATCCTCACCGCTCTTTGCCACCTGCCGGAGTACCCAACATGCTCTAAGGCTGTGTGTTGGTATGGTATCCGTTGTACTATGAATTTTGCACGGCCCGTTAAGCCATCCCTCCAATATGGTTCCACGCCCTGTAGTGGGCTTTTGCTTCTTTGTAATTGAGTCCGGTGACTTATGAGAGTGCACCCTCTTAGTTTGGACTGGGAGTTTTGTCAGAGCCGGATTATCCCAAAATTGTGTTTGAGTTTTCGAGGCGCTTTCCATCGCACAGTCGTACTATGGCTGCCAAGTCAGCGAAGTGTGCAATGTCACGGTGACTTATGGTGTTGAGGATTCCCTTGTCCATGCAATTGTTGCAGAAGAATGAAATTGTGTCTTCCTCACGATAGTCCATGACCTTGTTCATTACAAGGAGGAATCTGGCCCAATAGTGATGTACTGTCTCTTGGGGCTCTTGCCTAATGCGGGAAAGATCGTTTATATCTGGTTGGGTGGGTGGATTTAAGTCTAGACCTTGACCTAATCTAATACCCAGGGGCGGAGGAGTTTCCGATCTTGGAAGTTCGGGCTCCGGGATGTTGCCCCGCAGGTTCGGCATGCAGCCTGATTCTAGGTTCATGTTTAGGGCAATGTCCTCCCTTGGATGGGTATCCGGCCCGGAGAGCTCGGGAATCCGGACATAGTTCGTCCTCTGGGTAGAGGAAGATTCGTCGCATTGCTCCTCCACCACCGCTATCTGATGGGTGATCGGCGGAGAGTTAATCTCCCTTTGGTCAGGTTTAAGCCCAATCCGATCATAGTCCATAGCAACTCCCAGAGCGGCGATGCAATCCAGGAGCTCGTTCAAAGAGGAGAGCTCCATTGGATCCATCTGCTCGGTGAATTTCAAGCCGATGCGGAGGATATTTTCGATGACCCGAGAAGTCATCGTCGGTGCAGCGGCCGAGCAGGCGGTCAAGACGAAGCCGCCTAGTCGGAGAATTTGGCTTACAGCCAGGGATCCCCCAGAGGTGATGTTGTTCTTGACAACAAGACGAGCCATCCTTCCTTATGATGACGACACAGCGGAACTCTCAATGCAAGCACCAATGTCGGTGTCAAAACCGGCGGATCTCGGGTAGGGGGTCCCGAACTGTGCGTCTAAGGCGGATGGTAACAGGAGGCAGGGGACATGATGTTTACCCAGGTTTGAGCCCTCTCGATGGAGGTAATACCCTATGTCCTGCTTGATTGATCTTGATGATATGAGTATTACAAGAGTTGATCTATCACGAAATCGTAGAGGCTAAACCCTAGAAGCTAGCCTATGGTATGATTGTTGTTGTCCTATGGACTAAACCCTCCAGTTTATATAGACACCGGAGGGGGCTAGGGTTACACAGAGTCGGTTACAAGGGAGGAGATCTACACATCCGTATCGCCAAGCTTGCCTTCCACGCCAAGGAGAGTCCCATCCGGACACAGGATGAAGTCTTCAATCTTGTATCTCCATAGTCCAACAGTCCGACCAAAGGATATAGTCCGGCTGTTCGGAGACCCCCTAATCCAGGACTCCCTCAACGGACTCTGATAGTAGTGTTACTATCTAAAAAGCTCGAATTGTCGAAAATGTTTTCGACAAGATCAAGGTGTTGACTATGATGAGATTTTCTCACTCGTATCGATGCTTAAAAGTCTGTCCGAATCATGTTAGCAGTTGCCGCATTTTATGAAATCTGGCAAATGGATGTCAAAATTGCATTCCTTAATGGATTTCTTAAAGAAGAGTTGTATATGATGCAACCAGAAGGTTTTGTCAATCCTAAAGGTGCTAACAAAGTGAGCAAGCTCCAGCGATCCATCTATGGACTAGTGCAAGCATCTCGGAGTTGGAATATATACTTTGATAAAGTGATCAAAGCATATGGTTTTATATAGACTTGCGGTGAATCCTGTATTTACAAGAAAGTGAGTGGGAGCACTACAACATTTCTGATAAGTATATGTGAATGACATATTGTTGATCGGAAATAATGTAGAATTTTCTGGAAAGAGTTTTTCAAAGAAAGACCTCGATGAAGCTACTTACACATTGAGCATCAAGATCTATAGAGATAGATCAAGACGCTTGATAAGATTTTTCAATGAGTACATACCTTGACAAGATTTTGAAGTAGTTCAAAATGGAACAGTCAAAGAAGGAGTTCTTGCCTGTGTTGCAAGGTGTGAAGTTGAGTAAAGACTCAAAACCCGACCACGGCAGAAAATAGAAAGAGAATGAAAAGTCATTCCATATGCCTCAGTCATAGGTTCTATAAAATATGCTATGTTGTGTACCAGATCTATTGTGTACCTCACCATAAGTTTGGCAAGAGGGTACAATAGTGATCCAGGAGTGAATCATTGGACAGCGGTCAAAAGTATCCTTAGTGGAATAAGGAAATGTTTCTCGATTATGGTGGTGACAAAGAGTTCGTCATAAATAGTTATGTCGATGCAAGCTTTGACACCAATCTGGATGACTCTTAGTCTCGATCTAGATACATATTGAAAGTGGGAGCAATTAGCTAGAGTAGCTCTGTGCAAAGCATTGTAGACATAGAAAATTTGCAAAATACATATGGCTCTGAATGTGGCAGACCCATTGACTAAATTTCTCTCACAAGCAAAACATGATCACTCCTTGGGTGTTAATCACATAGTGATGTGAACTAGATTATCGACTCTAGTAAACCCTTTGGGTGTTACTCACATGGAGATGTGAACTAATCACATAAATATGTGAACTATTGGTGTTAAATCACATGACGATGTGAACTAGATTATTGACTCTAGTGCAAGTGGGAGACTGAAGGAAATATGCCCTAGAGGCAATAATAAAGTTATTATTTATTTCCTTATATCATGATAAGTGTTTATTATTCATGCTAGAATTATATTAACTGGAAACTTAGTAAATGTGTGAATACATAGACAAACAGAGTGTCACTAGTATGCCTCGACTTGACTAGCTCGTTGAATCAAAGATGGTTAAGTTTCCTAGCCATAGACATGAGTTGTCATTTGATTAACGGGATCACATCATTAGAGAATGGTGTGATTGACTTGACCCATTCCGTTAGCTTAGCACAATGATCGTTTAGTTTGTTGCTACTGCTTTCTTCATGACTTGTACATGTTCCTCAGACTATGAGATTATGCAACTCCCGAATACTGGAGGAACACTTTGTGTGCTACCAAACATCACAACGTAACTGGGTGATTATAAAGGTGCTTTACAGTTGTCTCCGATGGTACTTGCTGAGTTGGCATAGATTGAGATTAGGATTTGTCACTCCGATTGCCGGAGAGGTATCTCCGGGCCCTCTCGGTAATGCACATCACTATGAGCCTTGCAAGCAATGTGACTAATGAGTTAGTTGCGGGATGATGCATTACGGTGAGTAAAGAGACTTGCCGGTAATGAGATTGAACTAGGTATTGAGATACCGACGATCAAATCTTGAGCAAGTAACATACCGATGACAAAGGGAACAATGTATGTTGTTATGTGGTTTGACCGATAATGATCTTCGTAGAATATGTAGGAGCCAATATGAGCATCCAGGTTCCACTGTTGGTTATTGACCGGAGATGAGTCTCGGTCATGTCTACATAGTTCTCGAACCCGTAGGGTCCTCACACTTAACGTTCGGTGACGATTGCTATTATGAGTTTATGTGATTTGATGTACCGAAGGTTGTTCGGGGACCCGGATGAGATCATGGACATGATGAGGAATCTCAAAATGATCGAGCCATAAAGATCGATATATTGGAAGGCTATATTCGGATATCGGAAAGGTTTCGAGTGATCCGGGTATTTTTCGAAGTACCGGGGGAGTTACGGGAATACGGGAGTACATATGGGCCTTAGTGGGCTTTAAGGGGAAAAGATGAGAAGCCACGAGGGCTGGCCGCGTGCCCCCCATGGGCCTAGTCCAAATTGGACTAGGGGAGGGGCTGCGCCCCCTCTTTCCTTCTTCCTCCCCTTCTTCTTCCTTCCCCCTCCTAGTAAGACTAGGAAAGGAGGAATCCTACTCCTACTAGGAGGAGGATTCCTCCCCCCTTGGCGCGCCTAGAGAGGTCGGTCGGCCTCCCCTCCCTCCTTTATATACGTGGGGAGGGGGGCACCCTAGAACACACAAGTTGATCAGTTGATCTTTTAGCCGTGTGCGGTATCCCCCTCCATCATAATCCACCTCAGTCATATCGTAGCGGTGCTTAGGCGAAGCCCTACGTCGGTAGCATCATCATCACCGTCATCACGCCGTCATGCTGATGGAACTCTCCCTCGAAGCTCTGCTGGATCGGAGTTCGTGGGACGTCACCGAGCTGAACATGTGCCGAACTCGGAGGTGCCGTACGTTCGGTACTTGGATCGGTCGGATCGTGAAGACGTACGACTACCTCAACCGCATTCTCATAATGCTTCCGCTTACAGTCTACGAGAGTACGTGGACGACACTCTCCCCTCTCGTTGCTATACATCACCATGATCTTGCGTGTGCGCTGGAAAATTTTGAAATTACTATGTTCCCCTACACTTGTATCACCATCTTTTCGCTGAACTAGTGCACCTATACAAATTACCATTGTATTTGGTGTGTTTGGGACACAAGAGACTTTTTGTTATTTGGTTGCAGGGTTGTTTGAGAGAGAACATGAAAGCACAAGTGCTCCCTAGGTGGTTTTGGTAATTAATGTCAACATATCTCTTGTTGGACTAACACTTTTACCTAGTATGTTTCAGATAAGTTCAACAATGAAGTGGCATGGACTAGAGGATGTGGAACCCCTTCAAGATGCTAAGGACAAAGGATTGGCTCAAGCTCCAAGCTCAAGACTCTACATTTTCTATTTTAGTGATCCAAGATCACATTGAGTCTATAGGAAAAGCCAATGCTATCAAGGAGGGATGAGGTGTTGCTTAATGAGGCTATTGCTCAAAGTGCCTAGTAATATGCTCCAAAGCCCTCAACTACTTTCTCACATCCACATATGACCTAAACCAAAAGTCAAACTCGGCCCCACCGATTCTTTCTATCCGGCGCCACCGAGTTCAGGTGTCATAGCCACTGCCACAAACCCTAGGCAAATCGATCTCACCGATAGGGATCTCGGTCTTACCGAGATGGGATTGCAATCTCTATGTATGGATCTATTACCAAAATCGGTCTCACCGAGTTTGCATAATCGGTCCTACCGAGCTTGCAATGTAAACTCTCTGTTTCCCTTTCGTAACATTACGGTCTCACCGAAATGAGCAAATCGGTCCCACTAAGTTTACGTGACCAACTCTCTGGTTAGCTTATTACCGAAATCGATCTCACCAAGTTTGTGTAATCGGTATCACCGAGATTACGTTATGCCCTAACCCTAACCATATCGGTCCTACCGAGTTGCATGTCGGTCCCACCGAAAATCCTAACGGTCACTAGATTTGTTGAATCGGTCCGACCGAGTTTATCAATTCGGTCCCACAGAGATTGGCAAGTTGTGTGTAACGGTTAGATTTTGTGTGGAGGCTATATATACCCCTCCACCTCCTCTTCATTCGAAGAGAGAGCCATCAGAACGAACCTACACTTCCAACTTACTTTTTTTGAGAGAGAACCACCTACACTTGTGTTGAGGCCAAGATATTCCATTCCTACCATATGAATCTTGATCTCTAGCCTTCCCCAAGTTGCTTTCCACTTAAATCTTCTTTCCACCAAATCCATATCCTGTGAGAGAGAGTTGAGTGTTGGGGAGACTATCATTTGAAGCACAAGCGCAAGGAGTTCATCATCAACACACCATTTGTTACTTCTTGGAGAGTGGTGTCTCCTAGATTGGCTAGGTGTCACTTGGGAGCCTCCGACAAGATTGTGGAGTTGAACCAAGGAGTTTGTAAGGGCAAGGAGATCGCCTACTTCGTGAAGATCTACCGCTAGTGAGGCAAGTCCTTCATGGGCGACGGCCATGGTGGGATAGACAAGGTTGCTTCTTCGTGGACCCTTTGTGGGTGGAGCCCTCCGTGGACTCGCGCAGCCGTTACCCTTCATGGGTTGAAGTATCCATCAATGTGGATGTACGATAGCACCACCTATTGGAACCACGACAAAAACATCTGTGTCTCCTATTGCGTTTGAATCCTCCAAACCCTTCCCTTTACATTCTTACAAGTTGCATGCTTTACTTTCCGCTGCTCATATACTCTTTGCATGCTTGCTTGATATGTATTGTGTTTGTTAAACTTGTGCCAAAACTCCACTTCAACTTAAAGAAATTAAAAAGTGCATCTTTTGGTGCTTAATGTCTAATCACCCCCCCCCCCCTCTAGACACCTCTTCTCGATCCTTTCAATTGGTATCAGAGCTTTGGTCTCCATTGCCTTGGTTTAAACACCTTTGGAGGAAGATGTATGTGTCTACTTTGGGCAGTCTTAGACGTTGAGTGCCTATTCTTGATGGAGAATATTTTCATGAGTGGAAAAATGAAATGCTTGATATTTTCAATGAATATCATTTGAACAAGTACATTACTAGCCCTTGTGCACCTCATGTTGATCCTTTGCATCCTACCCTTAATGAGTCTATTGACATGATCTACAACCTTAGAACTGTTAATCTTATCACTAGAGGCTTGCCTAGAAACTTGATTGAATGTTTGCCTACTCTTGATTGTGCCTACACTATATGGAGATTCCTTGAGAAACGTTTTCCAAACTATTCCTTAAAGAACTTAGATGAGATTCTTCATAAGTCCATTGCCTTGATTAAGATGAGTTCCAATGATCCCAAATTTGGTGACTACTTATTTGAGCTTACTAATCTTACGAGTGCCGAAGGAGATGTTGGAATCATTAGCAATATCATTTCCAAAGCTATTAGAATTCATAAAGATAACCACAGAAATGATCATTTATCTAATGAATTACCCTCTCTAGGAATTGATAAATCACAAGATGATGTTGAACATGGATACTATGATGAGGATGAGGATGACAGTGACTATGATCTTAATGATGCAATGAGACACTTTGGTCTTATGGAAAATCTTCGCGGCTACATGGCTGGAGGAAAGGAATGGGTTCTTGATAGTGGATGTACCGATCACATGACCGGAGATAAATACATGTTTCATGAGCTTGTTGAAAACGATGGTCCTCGAAAGTATGTCACTTCCGGTGACAACTCAAAGGGTAAGGTGGTTGGCCTCGGCAAGGTGGCCATCTCACATGATACTCCATACAAAATGTCATGCTCGTTGAATCTCTTGGGTACAATTTACTTTCAGTATCTAGACTTGCTGATTTTGGTTTCAATGTCCTATTTACTGATGTAGATTGCCAAGTGTTTCGAAGAGACAATCATAAAATAGTCTTTATCGGTATACGCAGAGGTGAACTTTACATTGTTGATTTCACTAAAAAGGCTCAATCTAGAACTTGTTTAATTTCTAAATCCTCTAAAGGTTGGTTATGGCATAGACGATTAGGTCATGTTGGTATGCGAAACCTTGACAAGCTTATTAAAGGAAATCATATCCTTGGCGTTAACGATGTCATATTTGATAAGGATAGACTTTGCAGCGCTTGTCAAGTAGGTAAACAGGTTGGAGGAAGGCATCCCGTGAAGAACATCATGACCACAAGAAGGCCACTCGAGCTACTTCACATGGATCTTTTTGGTCCTAACGCTTATAAAAGTCTCGGTGGAAATTCTTTTGGTCTAGTTATAGTTGATGATTTTTCAAGATTTACGTGGGTGTTCTTTCTCGATGATAAATCACAGGTCCAAAAGATCTTCAAAAACTTCGCTAAGAAGGCCGAAAATCAATTTGAAGTGAAAATCAAGAAGGTTCAGAGCGACAACGGAACGGATTTCAAGAACGCAAATGTGGACACCTTTCTTGACGAAGAAGGGATTTCACATGAGTTCTCGGCTACGTACACACCTCAATAGAATGGAGTTGTTGAGAGGAAGACCGGACACTCATCGAAATGGCGAGAACGATGCTTGATGAGTACAAGACGCCAAAGCACTTTTGGGTGGAAGCGGTTGAGACAGCTTGTCATGCAACAAATCATTTGTATCTTCACAAGCTACTCGGCAAGACGGCATACGAGCTCCTCACCTATTGTTGGGGAATGTAGTAATTTCAAAAAAATTCCTATGCGCATGCAAGATCATGGTGATGCATAGCAACGAGAGGGGAGAGTGTTGTCTACGTACCCTCGTAGACCGGCAATGGAAGTGTTGACACAACGTAGAGGAAGTAGTCGTACGTCTTCCCGATCCGACCGATCCAAGCACCGAACATACGGCACCTCCGAGTTCTAGCACACGTTCAGCTCGATGACGATCCCCGGACTCTGATCCAGCAAAGTGTCGGGGAAGAGTTCCGTTAGCACGACGGCGTGGTGACGATTTTGATGTTCAACTATCGCAGGGCTTCGCCTAAGCACCACTACAATATTATCGAGGATTTATGGTGGAAGGGGGCACCGCACACGGCTAAGAAAACGATCACGTGGATCAACTTGTGTGTCTAGGGGTGCCCCCTGCCCCCGTATATAAAGGAGCAAGGGGAGGAGGCCGGCCGGCCCTATGGCGCACCAAGGAGTCCTCCTCCTAGTAGGAGTAGGACTCCTACTAGGAGGGGGGAGGAAGTGGGGAGGGAGAAGGAAAGGGGGGCGCCGCCCCCCCTCTCCTAGTCCAATTCGGACCAGGGGGAGGAGGCGCGCGGCCCACCCTGGCTGCCCTTCTCTCTCTCCACTAAGGCCCATATGGCCCATTACTTCTCCCGGGGGGGTTCCGGTAACCCTCCGGCTCTTTGGTTTTCTCTGAAATCACCCGGAACACTTCCGGAGTCCGAATATAGCCGTCCAATATATCAATCTTTATGTCTCGACCATTTCGAGACTCCTCGTCATGTCCGTGATCACATCCGGGACTCCGAACTAACTTTGGTACATCAAAACTCATAAACTCATAATATAACTGTCATCGAAACCTTAAGCGTGCGGACCCTACGGGTTAGAGAACAATGTAGACATGACCGAGACATGTCTCCGGTCAATAACCAGTAGCGGAACCTGGATGCTCATATTGGCTCCCACATATTCTACGAAGATCTTTATCGGTCAGACCGCATAACAACATACGTTGTTCCCTTTGTCATCGGTATGTTACTTGCCCAAGAGTCGATCGTCGGTATCTCAATACCTAGTTCAATCTCGTTACCGGCAAGTCTCTTTACTCGTTTAGTAATACATCACCTCGCAACTAACTCATTAGTTGCAATGCTTGCAAGGCTTATGTGATGTGTATTACCGAGAGGGCCCAGAGATACCTCTCCGACAATCAGAGTGACAAATCCTAATCTCGAAATACGCCAACCCAACATTTACCTTTGGAGACACCTATAGAGCTCCTTTATAATCACCCAGTTACGTTGTGACGTTTGGTAGCACACAAAGTGTTCCTCCGGCAAACGGGAGTTGCATAATCTCATAGTCATAGGAACATGTATAAGTCATGAAGAAAGCAATAGCAACATACTAAACGATTGGGTGCTAAGCTAATGGAATGGGTCATGTCAATCACATCATTCTCCTAATAATCTAATCCCGTTAATCAAATGACAACTCATGTCTATGGTTAGGAAACATAACCATCTTTAATTAACGAGCTAGTCAAGTAGAGGCATACTAGTGACGTTTAGTTTGTCTATGTATTCACACAAGTATTATGTTTTCGGATAATACAATTCTAGCATGAATAATAAACATTTATCATGATATAACGAAATAAAATAATAACATTATTATTGCCTCTAGGGCATATTTCCTTCAGTCTCCCACTTGCACTAGAGTCAATAATCTAGATTACACAGTAATGATTCTAACACCCATGGAGCTTTGGTGATGATCATGTTTTGCTCGTGGAAGAGGCTTAGTCAACGGGTCTGCAACATTCAGATCCGTATGTATCTTGCAAATCTCTATGTCTCCCACCTGGACTAGATCCCGGATGGAATTGAAGCGTCTCTTGATGTGCTTGGTTCTCTTGTTAAATCTGGATTCCTTTGCCAAGGCAATTGCACCAGTATTGTCACAAAAGATTTTCATTGGACCCGATGCACTAGGTATGACACCTAGATCGGATATGAACTCCTTCATCCAGACTCCTCCGTTTGCTGCTTCCGAAGCAGCTATGTACTCCTCTTCACATGTAGATCCCGCCACAATGCTTTGTTTAGAACTGCACCAACTGACAGCTCCACCGTTTAATGTAAACACGTATCAGGTTTGCGATTTAGAATCGTCCGGATCAGTGTCAAAGCTTGCATCAACATAACCATTTACGATGAGCTCTTTGTCACCTCCATATATGAGAAACATATCCTTAGTCCTTTTCGGGTATTTCAGGATGTTCTTGACCGCTGTCCAGTGATCCACTCCTGGATTACTTTGGTACCTCCCTGCTAGACTTATAGCAAGACACACATCAGGTCTGGTACACAGCATTGCATACATGATAGAGCCTATGGCTGAAGCATAGGGAACATCTTTCATTTTCTCTCTATCTTCTGCATTGGTCCGGCATTAAGTCTTACTCAATTTCACACCTTGTAACACAGGCAAGAATCCTTTCTTTGCTTGATCCATTTTGAACT
This sequence comes from Triticum aestivum, assembly GCF_018294505.1. Lineage (NCBI taxonomy): Eukaryota > Viridiplantae > Streptophyta > Magnoliopsida > Poales > Poaceae > Triticum > Triticum aestivum. The sequence continues at coordinate 176,150,587 of NC_057806.1, read as the reverse complement.
TTTTCAAAACTTTGTCAAGGTATGTGCTTTGTGAAAGTCCAATTAAGCGTCTTGATATGTCTCTATAGATCTTGATGCCCAATATGTAGGCAGCTTCACCGAGGTCTTTCATTGAAAAACTCTTATTCAAGTATCCCTTTATGCTATCCAGAAATTCTATATCATTTCCGATTAGTAATATGTCATCTACATATAATATCAAAAATGCTATAGAGCTCCCACTCACTTTCTTGTAAATACAGGCTTCTCCAAAAGTCTGTACAAAACCAAATGCTTTGATCACACTATCAAAGCGTTTATTCCAACTCCGAGAGGCTTGCACCAGTCCATAAATGGATCGCTGGAGCATTTCACACTTTGTTAGCTCCCTTTGGATCGACAAAACCTTCCGGCTGCATCATATACAACTCTTCTTCCAGAAATCCATTCAGGAATGCAGTTTTGACATCCATCTGCCAAATTTCATAATCATAAAATGCGGCAATTGCTAACATGATTCGGACAGACTTAAGCATCGCTACGGGAGAGAAGGTCTCATCGTAGTCAATCCCTTGAACTTATCGAAAACCTTTTGCAACAAGTCGAGCTTTGTAGATAGTAACATTACCGTCAGTGTCAGTCTTGTTCTTGAAGATCCATTTATTCTCAATTGCTTGCCGATCATTGGGCAAGTCAACCAAAGTCCATACTTTGTTCTCATGGATCCCATCTCAGATTTCATGGCTTCAAGCCATTTTGCGGAATCTGGGCTCACCATCGCTTCTCCATAGTTCGTAGGTTCATCATGATCTAGTAGCATGACTTCCAGAACGGGATTACCGTACCACTCTGGTGCGGATCTTACTCTGGTTGATCTACGAGGTTCAGTAGTATCTTGTTCTGAAGTTTCATGATCATCATCATTAGCTTCCTCACTAATTGGTGTAGGTGTCACAGAAACTGGTTTCTGTGATGTACTACTTTCCAATAAGGGAGCAGGTACAGTTACCTCATCAAGTTCTACTTTCCTCCCACTCACTTCTTTCGAGACAAACTCCTTCTCTAGAAAGTTTCCGAATTTAGCAACAAAAGTCTTGCCTTCGGATCTGTGATAGAAGGTGTATCCAATAGTTTCCTTTAGATATCCTATGAAGACACATTTTTCCGATTTGGGTTCGAGCTTATCAGGTTGAAGCTTTTTAACATAAGCATCGCAACCCCAAACTTTCAGAAACGACAACTTTGGTTTCTTGCCAAACCACAGTTCATAAGGCGTCGTCTCAACGGATTTTGATGGTGCCCTATTTAACGTGAATGCGGCCGTCTCTAGAGCATAGCCCCAAAACGATAGTGGTAAATCAGTAAGAGACATCATAGATCGCACCATATCAAGTAAAGTACGATTACGACGTTTGGACACACGATTACACTGTGGTGCTCCGGGTGGCGTGAGTTGCGAAACTATTCCGCATTGTTTCAAATGTACACCAAACTCGTAACTCAAATATTCTCCTCCACGATCAGATTGTAGGAATTTTATTTTCTTGTTATGATGATTTTCAACTTCATTTTGAAATTCTTTGAACTTTTCAAACGTTTCAGACTTATGTTTCATTAAGTAGATATACCCATATCTGCTTAAGTCATCTGTGAATGTGAGAAAATAACGATATCCGCCACGAGCCTCAACATTCATCGGACCACATACATCTGTATGTATGATTTCCGACAAATCTGTTGCTCTCTCCATAGTACCGGAGAACGGTGTTTTTGTCATCTTACCCATAAGGCACGGTTCGCAAGTACCAAGTGATTCATAATCAAGTGGTTCCAAAAGTCCATCAGTATGGAGTTTCTTCATGCGCTTTATACCGATATGACCTAAACGGCAGTGCCACAAATAAGTTGCATTATCATTATCAACTCTGCATCTTTTGGTTTCAACATTATGAATATGTGTGTCACTACTATCGAGATTTAATAAGAATAGACCACTCTTTAAGGGTGCATGACCATAAAAGATATTACTCATATAAATAGAACAACCATTATTCTCTGATTTAAATGAATAACCGTCTCGCATCAAATAAGATCCAGATATAATGTTCATGCTCAACGCTGGCACCAAATAATAATTATTTAGGTCTAATACTAATCCCGAAGGTAGATGTGGAGGTAGCGTGCCGACTGCGATCACATCGACTTTGGAACCATTTCCCACGCGCATCGTCACCTCGTCCTTAGCCAATCTTCGCTTAATCCGTAGTCCCTGTTTCGAGTTGCAAATATTAGCAACAGAACCAGTATCAAATACCCAGGTGCTACTGTGAGCATTAGTAAGGTACACATCAATAACATGTATATCACATATACCTTTGTTCACCTTGCCATCCTTCTTATCCGCCAAATACTTGGGGCAGTTCCGCTTCCAGTGACCAGTCTGCTTGCAGTAGAAGCACTCAGTTTCAGGCTTAGGTCCAGGTTTGGGTTTCTTCTCTTGAGTAGAAACTTGCTTGCTGTTCTTTTTGAAGTTCCCCTTCTTCTTCCCTTTGCCCTTTTTCTTGAAACTAGTGGTCTTGTTGACCATCAACACTTGATGCTCCTTCTTGATTTCTACCTCTGCAGCTTTCAGCATTGCGAAGAGCTCGGGAATAGTCTTATTCATCCCTTGCATATTATAGTTCATCACGAAGCTCTTGTAGCTAGGTGGCAGTGATTGGAGAATTTTATCAATGACGCAATCATCTGGAAGATTAACTCCCAATTGAATCAAGTGATTATTATACCCAGACATTTTGAGTATATGCTCACTGACAGAACTGTTCTCCTCCATCTTACAGCTATAGAACTTATTGGAGACTTCATATCTCTCAATCCGGGCATTTGCTTGAAATATTAACTTCAACTCCTAGAACATCTCATATGCTCCATGACGTTCAAAACGTCGTTGAAGTCCCAATTCTAAGCCGTAAAGCATGGCACACTGAACTATCGAGTAGTCATCAGCTTTGCTCTGCCAGACGTTCATAACATCTGGTGTTGCTCCAGCAGCAGGCCTGGCACCCAGCGGTGCTTCCAGGACGTATATCTTCTATGCAGCAATGAGGATAATCCTCAAGTTATGGACCCAGTCCGTGTACTTGCTACCATCATCTTTCAACTTTGCTTTCTCAAGGAGCGCATTAAAATTCAACGGAACAACAGCACGGGCCATCTATCTACAATCAAACATAAACAAGCAAGATACTATCAGGTACTAAGTTCATGATAATTTTAGGTTCAATTAATCATATTACTAAAGAACTCCCACTTAGATAGACATCCCTCTAATCCTCTAAGTGATTACGTGATCCAAATCAACTAAACCATGTCCGATCATCACGTGAGATGGAGTAGTTTCATTGGTGAACATCACTATGTTGATCATATCTACTATATTATTCGTGCTCGACCTTTCGGTCTCCGTGTTCCGAGGCCATATTTGTATATGCTTGGCTCGTCAAGTATAACCTGAGTATTCCGCGTGTGCAACTGTTTTGCACCCGTTGTATTTGAATGTAGAGCCTATCACACCCAATCATCACGTGGTGTCTCAGCACGAAGAACTTTCGCAACGGTGCATACTCAGGGAGAACACTTCTTGATAATTAGTGAGAGATCATCTTAAAATGCTACCGTCAAACAAAGCAAGATAAGATGCATAAAAGATAAACATCACACGCAATCAATATAAGTGATATGATATGGCCATCATCATCTTGTGCTTGTGATCTCCATCTTCGAAGCACCATCAAGATCACCATCGTCACCGGCGCGACACCTTGATCATCATCGTAGCATCATTGTCGTCTCGCCAAACTTATGCTTCCACGACTATCACTACCTCTTAGTGATAAAGTAAAGCATTACAGCGCCATTGCATTGCATACAATAAAGCGACAATCATATGGCTCCTGCCAGTTGCCGATAACTTGGTTACAAAACATGATCATCTCATACAATAAAATTTAGCATCATGTCTTGACCATATCACATCACAACATGCCCTGCAAAAACAAGTTAGACGTTCTCTACTTTGTTGTTGCAAGTTTTACGTGGCTGCTACGGGCTTAAGCAAGAACCAATCTTACCTACGCATCAAAACCACAACGATAGTTTGTCAAGTTGGTGCTATTTTAACCTTCGCAAGGACCGGGCGTAGCCACAACTAAAGTTGGAGAAATTGACACCCGCTAGCCACCATTGTGCAAAGCACGTCAGGAGAACCGGTCTCGCGTAAGCGTACGCGTAATGTTGGTCCGAGCCGCTTCGTCCAACAATACCGCCGAACCAAAGTATGACATGCTGGTAAGCAGTATGACTTATATCGCCCACAACTCAGTTGTGTTCTACTCGTGCATATAACATCAACACATAAATCCTAGGCTCTGATGCCACTGTTGGGGAACGTAGTAATTTCAAAAAAAAATCCTATGCACACGCAAGATCATGGTGATGCATAGAAACGAGAGGGGAGAGTGTTGTCTACGTACCCTCGTAGACCGGAAACGGAAGTGTTGACACAACATAGAGGAAGTAGTCGTACGTCTTCACGATCCGACCGATCCAAGCACCGAACGTACGGCACCTCCGAGTTCTAGCACACGTTTAGCTCGATGACGATCCTCGGACTCCGATCCAGCAAAGTGTCGGGGAAGAGTTCCGTCAGCATGACGGCGTGGTGACGATTTTGATGTTCAACTGTCGCAGGGCTTCGCCTAAGCACCAGTACAATATTATCGAGGATTTATGGTGGAAGGGGGCACCGCACACGGCTAAGAAAATGATCACGTGGATCAACTTGTGTGTCTAGGGGTGCCCCCTGCCCCCGTATATAAAGGAGCAAGGGGAGGAGGCCGGCCGGCCCTATGGCGCACCAAGGAGGAGTCCTCCTCCTAGCAGGAGTAGGACTCCTACTAGGAGGGGGAAGGAAGTGGGGAGGGAGAAGGAAAGGGGGGCGCCGCCCCCCTCTCCTAGTCCAATTCCGACCAGGGGGGGAGGAGGCGCGCGGCCCACCCTGGCTGCCCTTCTCTCTCTCCACTAAGGCCCATATGGCCCATTACTTCTCCCGGGGGGTTCCGGTAACCCTCCGGCTCTCTGGTTTTCTCCGAAATCACCTGGAACACTTCCGCCGAATATAGCCGTCCAATATATCAATCTTTATTTCTCGACCATTTTGAGACTCCTCGTCATGTCCGTGATCACATCCGGGACTCCGAACTAACTTCGGTACATCAAAACTCATAAACTCATAATATAACTGTCATCGAAACCTTAAGCGTGCGGACCCTACGGGTTCGAGAACAATGTAGACATGACCGAGACATGTCTCCGGTCAATAACCAATAGCGGAACCTGGATGCTCATATTGGCTCCCACATATTCTACGAAGATCTTTATCGGTCAGACCGCATAACAACATACATTGTTCCCTTTGTCATCGGTATGTTACTTGCCCGAGAGTCGATCATCGGTATCTCAATACCTAGTTCAATCTCGTTACCGGCAAGTCTCTTTACTCGTTTTGTAATACATCATCTCGCAACTAACTCATTAGTTGCAATGCTTGCAAGGCTTATGTGATGTGTATTACCGAGAGGGCCCAGAGATACCTCTCCGACAATCGGAGTGACAAATCCTAATCTCGAAATACGCCAACCCAACATTTACCTTTGGAGACACCTGTAGAGCTCCTTTATAATCACCCAGTTACGTTGTGACGTTTCGTAGCACACAAAGTGTTCCTCCGGCAAACGGGAGTTGCATAATCTCATAGTCATAGGAACATGAATAAGTCATAAAGAAAGCAATAGCAACATACTAAACGATCGGGTGCTAAGCTAATGGAATGGGTCATGTCAATCACATCATTCTCCTAATAATGTGATCCCGTTAATCAAATGACATCTCATGTCTATGGTTAGGAAACATAACCATCTTTGATTAATGAGCTAGTCAAGTAGAGGCATACTAGTGACGTTTAGTTTGTCTATATATTCACACAAGTATTATGTTTCTGGATAATACAATTCTAGCATGAATAATAAACATTTATCATGATATAAGGAAATAAAATAATAACATTATTATTGCCTCTAGGGCATATTTCCTTCACCTATAACATCCCAAATTTTCAATTTGGAATGTGATACACTAGATCATCATTGCATATCATATTTTATTGCATTTTGGTTGATCCTAGAAATTCTATGCAACTCAAGGACCCTCGGAGATAGTTGGGGATTTTGATATTTTCAAATTTGAGTTCTCTCAAATTTTGAAAATAGGATCATTTGATTTTATTTATTTTATCTTCAATTATTTCTATTACAAAAATATGAGAGAGGGAATAAAATGACTTTCCCAAAATAAAGAAATATTGAGGATTTAATAAAAAATGAAATAAGATTTTATTTTGGTTTTATTTTCTATTTTATTTGAATTTAAGAAAAATGTGCGTTTCTTAAAATTGCATTTAGGCCCCAAATAAATGTTCATCCTATGCGGCTTGATTTTAGAAGCCGGGGAAATTTTATTTCACGACTTTTGGAGTCCGTTTAGTATTCCTTTTGTTTTTTTTCTGAGCGTAATAATTAAAAAAACGTGAACCGACCTATCGGGCCGTGTCCGACCCGGACACCTGGCCTGGCCAGCCTTATAAGCCGGGGGAGCCCAGCCCGAGCCGCCCCCAAACCCTAGCGCCTCGCCCCGCTGCCTCTGCCACCGCTGCCGCACCGCGCCGACGCTGCCCCTCACCGCCGCGCCGCCATCGCCCCTCGCCACCCGCCGAAGTCGCCGCTCGCCGGAGGTTGACCCCATCCGGCCGCCGGTTTTTCTTGAAAAACCGTTCGATTTTCCGTTCGGTTTTTCGTTTCGTTTTTTTTTCTAGATCGGTTTTTTTGGTTTAGTTAATTAGCGAGCGTTCGTTCATTTTAACGAACGCGTTCATCGTTTAGATCCAGATAATGAATGTTTGTTCGTTAATCTGTTCGTCTTTTTCTTTTTCTCGGATTAAATCCGCGATTTTTCTGATCGCAATTCCTGATCCAATTTTCGTTCTAGTATAACTTTTCGCTCGTTTATCGGAATCAGGCGATTCAAGTGCCTGGAGTTTCGTCTTGAAACCATCTTTCCGTTTAACCAACTCAAACAAGTTTTTGCCTCTGTAAAAATTGCCCTAGATCTAGAATAGTAAACGAATCCTATTTCTTTTGCCGTTTGTCTTTCATTGCTTCGCTCGATTTGGTTCTTTTTGCCAACCAGAGTTCTTAAGTTGAACTATCTAGTTAGATCTCTTATTCGAGTTTTACATGTGCATTAGTTGAGTCCTTATTGTATGCTTGTTTGTTTGCGATAGAGTACCCGGAGTGCGCCGCTTGCTACTTCGAATCTCTAGGTTTCCCGGATCATCAGCAAGGCAAGTAACACTTTGATCATACTTCCTATTACCCAGTTTTTATTGCATTAGACCAATCCTCACACATTGCATGATTAGGATCTAATTAAATTGTGGGTCTGGGAAGTAGTTGAGGTAGTACCTATTACCTGTTTATTATCAAACCTTTGGGAGTTACTTCTGTGTTTGCTTATTATGCCATGCTATGCTAGTAGACGTGGATTGGGTGAGTGAAATCCATGACAGATGTGAGATTGTTAAATTAATGGTTTATCTAAGGTGGCAACTTAAATACACATCTGGGTGGATTGAGGCACCTGGGTATTCCAGCGATTGCCTGTTTTTCTTTTGGACCGCCACCCAGGCTCAAAGGGATCATGAGATTATTCATGCTAGAAACTTCCGTGTGCAACCACAAGCTACTATGGGCTCTAGCATAGTTGAGTAAGTCGTGTGAACTCTTATAGTGGTAGACTAGCAGATGTAGGGGTAAGTAGGTGTAATGGTCTACCCGGTCGTAAGGTGCTAGCGCTTCTGAAAGACTATGTCTCGGTCATCCGTTTCTCAAACACCTTGTAGTGTGAGAATCCCAATGGAGGAGATCGAGTCTTGTGGGGAAAAGTGCGGAAACCTCTGCAGAGTGTATAAACTAATCATGGTTAGCCGTGTCCCAGGTTATGGACATCTTGAGTATCTAGTACTTGGATTATCAGGTGAATCACATCATGTTACTCTAATTAATTTTGTTGGGTTTTAATGTTGATGCTTAATTGGGATTGAGAGGGTGTCTACACTCTCAATGTTTAACAACTACCATGATAGTTAAATAAAATTTATTCCTTTGCAGTAGGGAAAATTTGGCTTTACGCAAAACTGTAACCATAGAGCTTTCCACCAGCCAAATATGCATATAGTATAGCCTATTTCTTTCATTGCTCTCTATGTGTTACATTGCCAGCATATTCCATGTGATGGCCCGTTTTGGGCTGCAATGTTCATGTTGCAGACTTTTCAGACGACGAGTAAGGTGCTTTTAGGTCGTGGTTCTATACTCAGTGATGCCGTCGGAGTTGATGGACTCACTTATCTTCCAAGCCTTCCGCTGTTATCGTTATTAGATGGCCTTAAGCCATATTTATTGTAATAAGTTCTCTTTTGAGACACTCAATGTAATAAGTGTGTGATTGCTACTCTGTTATAAATCCTTCAAGTACTGTGTGGTGTTAGCATTACTGATCCAGGGATGACACCTGAGCACAGAGATTGGACCATTTGAGGTCTGGTCGCTTCAAGTACTGTATGGAGGAAACATCGATTGCACCAGCAAGTCAATTTTGCTCACCACCCCAGAAGGAAGAAGGATCAAGTATGTATCCCGACATGTGCTAAAGAGGACTCAAGTAAATTGCTTAACAGGAGTTGTGCAGGAGGAAGTACCAGTAGTGAAGGATTACCCTGATGTATTTCCAGAAGAGTTGCCAGGCATGCCACCGGATAGAGATATTGAGCTTTTGATTGAGCTTTTGCCAGGCACAGGGCCAATATCTAAGAGACCATATAGGATGCCCGCAAAAGATTTGGTGGAGATTAAGAAGCAGATTAAGGAGTTACTGGACAAAGGTTATATTCACCCAAGTTCTTCGCCTTGGGGGTCGCCGGTACTTCTAGTGGAGAAGAACGATGGATCGTTAAGGATGGTTGTTGATTATCGAGGATTGAATGAAGTAACCATCAAGAACAAGTACCCACTACTGATGATCAATGATCTATTTGATCGATTGCAAGGAGCTAAGGTATTTTCCAAGATCGACCTGCGATCAGGATACCATCAGTTGAAGATTCGAGAACAGGATATACCTAAGACGGCTTTTACCACCAGGTATGGGTTGTACGAGTATACCATTATGTCATTTGGTCTGACTAACGCACCTGCATATTTTATGAACATGATGAAAAAAGTATTTATGGAGTTTTTGGATAAGTTCATCGTAGTGTTCATCAATGATATCCTGGTTTACTCGAAGAATGAAGAGGAGCATAAGGAACATTTGCATTTGGTACTTGGTAAGCTCAGAGAACATCAGTTATATGCCAAGTTTAGCAAATGTGAGTTTTGGTTGAAGGAAGTTGGATTTCTCGAACACGTTATATCTGGAGAGGGTATAGCAGTAGATCCCACTAAGGTTGACACTGTGACAAATTGGGAAGCCCTTTCTTGGACTCGCGGGATACTACCAGAGATTCATTGAAAATTTCTGGAAGATTGCAAAGCCTATGACGGAGTTATTGAAGAAGGATACCAAGTTCATATGGACCGAGGAATGTGAGGCCAGTTTCCAAGAGTTGAAGAAACGTTTGGTTACATCACCAGTGTTGATTTTGCCAGATCAGACCAAGGATTATGAGGTGTATTGTGACGCTTCACGTCGAGGACTTGGAGCAGTGCTTATGCAGGAAGGAAGAATTGTTTCCTATGCCTCATGACAGCTTAAGCCTCATGAGTTAAATTATGCCACGCATGATTTGGAGTTAGCAGCCGTAGTGCATGCATTGAAAACCTGGAGACATTTTCTCATTGGAAATCATTGTGAGGTGTACACGGATCACAAGAGTTTGAAGTACATTTTCACTCAGAAGGAGTTGAATCTCAGACAAAGGAGATGGTTGGAGCTCATCAAGGATTATGATATGAGATTGCATTATCACCTCGTAAAGGCTAACGTAGTAGCCGATGCGCGGAGTCGTAAGAGCCTTGTCAACACACTAATGATGGGAGATTTACCAAGGGAGTTAGCCGAGAATCTTCGTGAGCTATGTTTGGAGATAGTTCTGAGAGGCTATGTAGCAGCATTAGAGATTCAGTCTACGTTGATGGATAAGATCAGAGAAGCCCAGAAGACTGACAAGGAGATTGCTTCTATTAAGGAGAAAATAAGCAAGGGAAAATCTAAAGGATTTCGTGAGGATGAGCACGATACCTTATGGTTTGAAGACCGTGTTTATGTGCCTAATGACTCGGAGATCAGGAAGTTAATTCTGCAAGAGGCCCATGATTGACCATATTCGATTCACCCAGGAAATACCAAGATGTATTTGGATTTGAAGGATATTTTCTGGTGGACTGGAATGAAGGATATTGCGGAGTATGTAGCAGTTTGTGATGTATGTCAGAGAGTAAAGGCAGAGCATCAGAAGCCAGCAGGATTGCTACAGCCATTGCCGACACCCGAATGGAAGTGGGATAAGCTAGGAATGGATTTTATCACAGGATTGCCTAGAACACGTTCAGGCTATGACTCGATATGGGTTGTAGTCGATCGTTTAACAAAGGTAGCTCATTTCATCCCAGTGAAGACTACCTATACCAGTGCCAAGTTGGCAAAGATATACATGACCAGGATCGTATGTCTGCATGGAGTTCCAAGGAGCATTGTATCAGATAGAGGAACCCAATTTACCTCAAAGTTCTGGAATCAGTTGCATGAAACTTTGGGTACCAGGCTAGAGTTCAGTACAGCTTTTCATCCGCAGATAGATGGACAAACCAAGAGAGTCAATCAGATTTTGGAGGATATGCTGAGAGCTTGTGCGCTAGATTACGGATCTAGTTGGGACGAGAATTTGCCATATGCAGAGTTCTCATATAACAACGGTTATCAATCCAGTTTGAAGATGGCCCCTTTCGAAGCCTTGTACGGAAGGAGGTGCAGGACCCCCATTGTCGTGGGATGAAGTTGGAGACCGCCAGTTGTTTGGACCAGATCTGATTAAGGAGTCTGAACAGAAAGTAAAATTGATTCATGATAGGCTCAAGGTAGCCCAGTCCAGGCAGAAGAGCTATGCAGATTCTAAACGCAAGGAGACAGTTTACGAAGTCGGAGACCGAGTTTATCTTCGAGTATCTCCACTCCGAGGAGTTAAGCGTTTTGGAGTTAAGGGAAAGTTAGCTCCACATTTTGTAGGACCATACAAGGTTTTGGAGCGTATGGGAGAAGTAGCCTACAAGTTGGAATTGCCCGAAGGATTGTCAGGAGTTCATGACGTGTTCCACGTTTCCCAGTTGAAGAAGTGCCACACAGAGGTGGCTGATATACCGCTGAGAGACATAGTGCCGCTGGAAGCGATTCAGTTGGATAGTGATTTGACCTATGAGGAGAAACCAGTCAAGATTCTTGAGTATGCCAGCCGAGTCACCCGCAGCAAGGTTATTAAGTTTTGCAAAGTTCAGTGGAGCCACCACACAGAGGATGAAGCCACCTGGGAACAAGAGGAAGATCTGTTGAAGGACCACCCTCACCTATTTTCTAGCCAACCCGAATCTCGAGGGCGAGATTCATCTTAAGGGGGGTAGGTTTGTAACATCCCAAATTTTCAATTTGGAATGTTATACACTAGATCACCATTGCATATCATATTTTATTGCATTTTGGTTGATCCTAGAAATTCTACGCAACTCAAGGACCCTCGGAGACAGTTGGGGATTTCGTTATTTTCATATTTGAGTTCTCTCAAATTTTGAAAATAGGATCATTTGATTTTATTTATTTTATCTTCAATTATTTCATTACAAAAATATGAGAGAGGGAATAAAATGACTTTCCCAAAATAAAGAAATATTGAGGATTTAATAAAAAAATCAAATAAGATTTTATTTTGGTTTTATTTGCTATTTTATTTGAATTTAGGAAAATGCGTGTTTTTCAAAATTGCATTTAGGCCCCAAATAAATGTTCATCATGTGCGGCTTGATTTCAGAAGCCGGGGAAAATTTATTTCGGGATTTTTGGAGTCTGTTTAGTATTACTTTTGTTTTTTCTGAGCGTAATAATTTTTAAAAAACGCGAACCGACCTATCGGGCCGTGTCCGACCCGGACACCTGGCCCGGCCGGCCTTATAAGCCGGGGGAGCCCAGCCCGAGCCGCCCCCAAACCCTAGCGCCTAGCCCTGCCACCTCTGCTGCCGCACCGCCGCATCGCGCCGCCGCCCGCCGGAGCCCCGCCACTGCCGCCGCTCGCCGGAGGTTGACCCCGTCCCGCCGCCGGTTTTTCTCAAAAAACCGTTCGGTTTTCCGTCGGTTTTTCGTTTCGTTTTTTTTCTAGATCGGTTTTTTTCGGTTTAGTTAATTAGCGAGCGTTTGCTCGTTCATTCGTTTTAACCAACGCGTTCATCGTTTAGATCCAGATAACGAACGTTCGTTCCTTAATATGTTCGTTGTTTTCTTTTTCTCGGATTAAATCCGCGATTTTTCTGATCGCGATCCTGATCTGATTTTCGTTCTAGTATAACTTTTCGCTCGTTTATCGGAATCAGACGATTCAAGCGCCTGGAGTTTCGTCTCAAAACCATCTTTCCGTTTAACCAACTCAAACAAGTTTTTGCCTCTGTAAAAATTGCCCTAGATCCAGAATAGTAAATGAAGCCTGTTTTTTTGCCGTTTGTCTTTCGTTGCTTCGTTTGATTTGGTTCTTTTTGCCAACCGGAGTTCTTAAGTTGAACTATCTGGTTAGATCTCTTATTCGAGTTTTACCTACGCATTAGTTGAGTGCTTATTGTATGCTTGTTTGTTTGTGATAGAGTACCCGGAGTGCGCCGCTTGCTACTTCGAATCGCTAGGTTTCCCGGATCATCAGCAAGGCAAGTAACACTTCGATCATACTTCCTATTACCCAGTTTTTATTGCATTAGACCAATCCTCACACAATGCATGATTAGAATATAATTAAATTGTGGGTCTGGGAAGTAGTTAAGGTAGTACCTATTACCTGTTTATTATCAAACCTTTGGGAGTTACTTCTGCGTTTGCTTATTATTCCATGCTATGCTAATAGACGTGGATTGGGTGAGTGAAATCCATGACAGATGTGAGATTGTTAAATTAATGGTTTATCTAATGTGGCAACTTAAATACACATCTAGGTGGATTGAGGCACCTGGGTATTCCAGCGATTGCCTGTTTTTCTTTTGGACCGCCACCCAGGCTCAAAGGGATCATGAGATTATTCATGCTAGAAACTTCCGTGTGCAGCCACAAGCTACTATGGGCTCTAGCATAGTTGAGTAAGTCGTGCGAACTCTTACAGTGGTAGACTAGCAGATGTAGGGGTAAGTAGGTGTAACGGTCTACCCGATCGTAAGGTGCTAGCGCTTCTAAAAGACTATGTCTCGGTCATCCGTTTCTCAAACACCTTGTAGTGAGAGAATCCCAACGGAGGAGATCGAGTCTTGTGGGGAAAAGTGCGCAAACCTCTGCAGAGTGTATAAACTAATCATGGTTAGCCGTGTCCCCGGTTATGGACATCTTGAGTATCTAGTACTTGGATTATCAGGTGAATCTCATCATGTTACTCTAATTAATTTGTTGGGTTTTAATGTTGATGCTTAATTGGGATTGAGAGGGTGTCTACACTCTCAATGTTTAATAACTACCATGATAGTTAAATAAAATTTATTCATTTGCAGTAGGGAAAAATTGGCTTTACGCAAAACTGTAACCATAGAGCTTTCCACCAGCCAAATATGCATATAGTATAGCCTATTTCTTTCATTGCTCTCTATGTGTTACATTGCCAGCATATTCCATGTGCTGACCCGTTTCGGGCTGCAACGTTCATGTTGCAAACTTTTTAGGCGACGAGTAAGGTGCTTTTAGGTCGTGGTTCTATACTCAGTGATGCCGTTGGAGTTGATGGACTCACTTATCTTCCAAGCCTTCCGTTGTTATTGTTATTAGATGGCCTTAAGCCATATTTATTGTAATAAGTTTTCTTTTGAGGCACTCGATGTAATAAGTGTGTGATTGCTACTCTGTTATAAATCCTTCAAGTATTGTGTGGTGTCAGCATTACTGATCCAGGGATGACACCTGAGCACAGAGATTGGACCGTTTGAGGTCTGGTCGCTACATCACCGGTAACAAACCACAAGTTGGATACTTTCGAGTATTCGGCTCAAAGTGCTACATTCTTGATAAGCATTGTCGTTCTAAATTTGCTCCTAAGTCTCATGAAGGTTTCCTACTTGGTTATGGCTCAAACTCTCACACATACTGTGTCTACAATAATTTCACCCGAAAGGTTGAAGAGACAGTAGATGTGAAGTTTGATGAATCTAACGGCTCGCAAGTAGAGCAATTGCCAATTGATGTAGGAGACAAAGACCCTTCGGAAGCAATCCAAGACTTGTCTATTGGCAAGATTCATCCAACAGAGGTGAAGGAGAGTACCTCGTCCATCCAAGTGGAAGCTTCTACCTCACGACAAGGTGAACCAAGAGTTGATACGGAAGCATCCACAAGTGGGACACACCAAGATGAAGAAAACGAGGAAGTGCACCAAGATGAACACCAACAACCTCCTCCTCCACCACGACAAGAGAACGACAACGCCAACAACGAAGAAGGCCAAGAAGAAGAACAAGATGAAGAAGATGTTCAACCAAGATCCAAGCAAAAGCTTTCACGAGTTCGAGCAAGAATTGCTAAAGACCATCCCGTCGAGCAAATCTACAATGATATCCAAATCGGGAGAATCACTCGCTCAAAAACTCGTTTAGCTAACTTTTGTGAACACTATTCATGTATCTCTAGCATTGAACCTATGAAGGTTAAAGAAGCTTTGGAAGATCCGGATTGGATAAATGCCATGCATGAAGAGCTACACAACTTTGAGAGAAATCAAGTTTGGACATTAGCTGAGAAGCCCGACAACAACCACAACATCATCGGTACCAAATGGGTGTTTCACAACAAGCAAGATGAAGATGGACAAGTAGTTCGCAATAAAGCATGTCTTGTCTCCCAAGGATACACTCAAGTCGAAGGTATGGACTATGGTGAGACATATGCCCCCGTTGCTAGACTTGAGTCCATTCGCATCTTACTTTCCTATGCTAATCATCATGATATCACCTTGTACCAAATGGACATTAAAAGTGCTTTTCTAAATGGTGAAATAGAGGAGGAAGTTTATGTTAAGCAACCTCCCGGATTTGTCAATCCTAAGAAACCTAATCATGTTTACAAACTTCACAAAGCTCTTTATGGTCTTAAACAAGCTCCTAGAGCATGGTATAAATGCTTACCAAGTTCCTTATTGAAAAAGGCTTTGAAATTATAAAAATAGATTCTACTATTTTTACTAAAAGGGTTAATGGAGAACTATTTGTGTGCCAAATTTATGTCGATGATATTATATTTGGATCAACTAACCCTCATTTTAGTGAAAAGTTTGGAAAGCTAATGTCGGAGAACTTTGAGATGTCGATGATGAGTGAACTCAAATTCTTTCTTGGTTTGCAAATCAAGCAAACTAAGGAAGGTACCTTTGTCTCTCAAACGAAGTACACCAAGGACTTATTCAAGAATTTCAATATGCAAGAATGCAAAGGTATGACTACACCCATGCCTACTAGTGGACATCTTGATTTAACCAAAGATGGTGAACCGGTTGATCAAAAGGTTTATCGCTCTATGATTGGTTCATTGTTATATCTATGTGCTTCACGTCCCGATATTATGCTAAGTGTGTGCATGTGTGCACGATATCAAGCCGCTCCTAAAGAATGTCATCTTAAGGCCGTGAAAAGGATAGTGAGATACTTAATCCATACACCAATTTTTGGCATTTGGTATCCAAAGAGGGCCTCCTTTGATCTTTTTGGCTACTCCGACTCGGACTATGCCGGTGACAAGGTTGATAGAAAGTCCACTTCGGGTACTTGTCAATTTCTTGGTAGATATCTTGTGTCTTGGTCTTCCAAGAAACAAAACTCGGTATCCTTATCCACTGCCGAAGCGGAATACATTGTCGTTGGATCATGTTGTGCTCAATTACTTTGGATGACCCAAACTCTTAAAGATTATGGGATATCTGTAAAACATGTTCCATTAATTTGTGATAATGAAAGTGCTATTAAGATTGCTCACAATCTCGTGCAACATTCTCGAACTAAGCATATTGAAGTTCGTCATCATCTCATTCGAAATCATGTTGCCAAAGGGGACATCTTAAGCATGTTCGCACCGAAAAGTAGTTAGCTGATATATTCACGAAACCACTTGATGAGAAAGTGTTTTGCAGGTTAAGAGGTGAATTGAACATCATTGATGCTTCAAACTTGGAGTAGGAACTCCATTTGATACATGCAAGGCATGAGCCTATGACTAATCCTTGATATTTCTCTTATGTTGACTATCTTATGTCTTGGATATATTTGCACCTTGCATGTTATCTAACCCGTGTAGGTACTTGGATGAATCTAAATCTATGAGATTGCAACTCACTCACATCTTGAGCAATTTCTATATCACCAAGTCTCTACACAATGGTGGATGAAGACAAGGAAGCACGCAACCATTCAAACATATCCTTTGACAAATTTTATGTTGAGTTTCATGATTGTCATTTTGGATGCACAAGTGCTCTTCCTTGCAAAAACTAACCCATGTAGGTAGATGAACTCCAACTCCAAGTGGTGCTCCCAACTCTTGATGAGCTACATCAACCTTGAGCAACCCACACAAGTTCAACTACATGATCATGATCAACGCCACCACCCAAGGTATGTTATTCCATCTTAGAGAAGCTTTACTCCAAGTCATGAGTCAAAGCAACTCGACAAGATGTGAATACATCAAAAAGCTTAAACAAAAAATGGTAACCCCATTTTGAGCTTAAACGATGAGTATGACCTATGATCAAGTGATCTCACTTGACTCCTAAGTCAATATACTCTAACATAGGTGACTTTGTCGACGACCAATTCTAGATGAAGTTCTCTTGTGTTCTTTTCTGTGCTCTTGGATTTGTCTCATGCATATTTGTTTCCCTCTTCAAAAAAAACTTCATCTAGACTCCTTTTAGTTTCTTCTCTTTTTTCTGTTCTGCATTCCTTGCATCAAATTCATTGCAAATCTTTCAGTTAATTCCTTGCAAATCCTTGTGAGATCTTACTTGTCTAATGAGCTGAGGTGACAAGCGTTTTCTCTGCGATGAACTCGGTCTCACCGGTATGATGCTTTCGGTCCAACCGAATCCTCTCGGTACAACCGAACCATACAACTTGGTGTCGCCGATTTCACTACAGGAAAGACATCTTGCCACTTGTTTCTGCATTCTTTTTGATCCAGCTCCACTCAATGAATCTTGTCCTTGACCAGCATCCCATTCAACTCGTTGCTTTGTTCTGTGACTCAAGGACCAAACCCATCATGACAAAAATCCAGAAGAACCCTTCTTGGAAATTGATGTCAAAGGGGGAGAGAGAGATCACATCAAAGCTTAATCATATCTATAGGGGGAGAGAATACTCAAGGGAAGAAAGAGTAATCATCAAGGACCCCAGATGCTTGGTGTTCAAGAGGAGAGAAGTCACATGTCTTCAAGAGGGTAAAGACATGTTCATATTTGCTCATCTACATTAGCTCTGTTTATTTCCTTTGAGCTCTGATTTTGCTCTGATTTTTTGTTCCCTATCTTCTCCCAGTATCCCATGCTAGATTCAGGGGGAGTAAGACATCTATGGGAAGGAAATCCTTGAATTTATTGCACACCTTTACCTTTGGGGACATGTCTATATCCAATGTGGTACTTAGTACTCACTCTACATGTCATCCCAGTCTTGGTACTCTTGTGGTTTCTTTTGTTTGCTCTGGTCAGTAGGTGTATCTGTGTTATCTAACCTTGTTTACGCAGGTTCATCCCATCCTAAGCCAACTCAAGACCACAAGGTAAGTATATGCATCACAGCCATGTGTATGAGAAATTCTTGCTGATGTACATACTGTTTGCAAGAAGGACTCATGAGCATGAAGGTACATTTCTCATATTCACATCATTTGCTCTGATGCATATAGCCAAGATACATGTAACAAATTGCTTACTCTGTCATGTTTATGCATTCACATGCTCCTATATTCCATATTCACATGATTGCATACATGTAGGGGGAGCCTATGCATGTTACATGTCTTTCCAAAGCTTTACTTACTATTCTCTATATCTTTATCTAAAGCTTTGATGTATGTTGTCATCAATTACCAAAAATGGGGAGATTGAAAGCACAAGTGCTCCCTAGGTGGTTTTGGTAATTAATGTCAACATATCTCTTGTTGGACTAACACTTTTACCTAGTATGTTTCAGATAAGTTCAACAATGAAGTGGCATGGACTAGAGGATGTGGAACCCCTTCAAGATGCTAAGGACAAAGGATTGGCTCAAGCTCCAAGCTCAAGACTCTACATTTTCTATTTTAGTGATCCAAGATCACATTGAGTCTATAGGAAAAGCCAATACTATCAAGGAGGGATGAGGTCTTGCTTAATGAGGCTCTTGCTCAAAGTGCTTAGTAATATGCTCCAAAGCCCTCAACTACTTTCTCACATCCAGATATGACCTAAACCAAAAGTCAAACTCGGCCCCACCGATTCTTTCTATTCGGCTCCACCGAGTTCATATGTCATAGCCACTGCCACAAACCCTAGGCAAATCGGTCTCACCGATAGGGATCTCGGTCTCACCGAGATGGGATTGCAATCTCTCTGTATGGATCTATTACCAAAATCGGTCTCACCGAGTTTGCATAATCGGTCCTACCGAGATTGCAATGTAAACTCTCTATTTCCCTTTCGTAACATTTTGGTCTCACCGAAATGAGCGAATTGGTCCCACCGAGTTTACCTGACCAACTCCCTGGTTAGCTTATTACCAAAATTGGTCTCACCGAGTTTGTGTAATCGGTCTCACCGAGATTACGTTATGCCCTAACCCTAACCATATCGGTCCTACCGAGTTGCATGTCGGTCCCACCGAAAATCCTAACGGTCACTAGATTTGCTAAATCGGTCTGACCGAGTTTATCAATTAGGTCCCACCGAGATTGGCAAGTTGTGTGTAACGGTTAGATTTTGTGTGGAGGCTATATATACCCCTCCACCTCCTCTTCATTCAAAGAGAGAGCCATCAGAACGAACCTACACTTCCAACTTACTTTTTCTGAGAGAGAACCACCACACTTGTGTTGAGGCCAAGATATTCCATTCCTACCATATGAATCTTGATCTCTAGCCTTCCCCAAGTTGCTTTCCACTTAAATCTTCTTTCCACCAAATCCATATCCTGTGAGAGAGAGTTGAGTGTTGGGGAGACTATCATTTGAAGCACAAGAGCAAGGAGTTCATCATCAACACACCATTTGTTACTTCTTGGAGAGTGGTGTCTCCTAGATTGGCTAGGTGTCACTTGGGGGCCTCTGACAAGATTGTGGAGTTGAACCAAGGAGTTTGTAAGGGCAAGGAGATCGCCTACTTCGTGAAGATCTATCGCTAGTGAGGCAAGTCCTTCGTGGGCGACGGCCATGGTGGGATAGACAAGGTTGCTTCTTCGTGGACCCTTCGTGGGTGGAGCTCTCCGTGGACTCGTGCAACCGTTACCCTTCATGGGTTGAAGTCTCCATCAACGTGGATGTATGATAGCACCACCTATCGGAACCACGACAAAAACATCCGTGTCTGATATTGCGTTTGAATCCTCCAAACCCTTCCCTTTGCATTCTTCCTAGTTGCATGCTTTACTTTCCGCTGCTCATATACTCTTTGCATGCTTGCTTGATATGTATTGTGTTTGTTAAACTTGTGCCAAAACTCCACTTCAACTTAAAGAAATTAAGAACTGCATCTTTTGGTACTTAGTGTCTAATCACCCCCCCCACCCCTGCCCCCCTCCCTCTAGACACCTCTTCTCGATCATTTCAAAACATCTTCATCCTACACCTCCCATGGATTGATAAACCTTAGGTCATCCACTTGAGGGTAATTTGCTACTGTCCTACAAAAAACTCAGTGCTTGGAGGCCCAAACACGAGTCTACAAGAACAAGTTGTGTAGTAGACATCAAGCTTTTTTCTGGCGCCTTTGCCGGGGAGGTGAGTGCTTGAAGGTATATCTTTAGATCTTGCAATCGAATATTTTAGTTTCTTGTTTATCACTAGTCTGGTTTATAAAAATAAAACTACAAAAAATATGGAATTGAGGTGGCCTCATATTATTTGTCTTTATCATGTCTTTCTTGAAAATGATGGAAAGGAAAATTATGCTCAATTTATAGAAGAAGAATTTTATAAAATGTTTGATAAAAAAATCTTTGAATGATGAGCATGATTGCAATGTTGTTAGTATGAATTCTTTGAATATTCATGATGCTAATGATATGCAAAACCATAAACTTTGGGAAGCTATGTTTGATGAAGATGATAATTTTAGTCCCCCAAGATTTGATGTGCAAATTTGTTATTGCATGCCTCCTATTTATGATGATTATAATGATGAAAGTGAATTTGAAGAGGTCATGACTTTATTTAGTGATGAATCCACTATTTTGGAAGAGGTTGCAATTGACTATGATGACAAAGTTGCTACTTATGATGATTATGGTGATGACATGTATGCTATAAAGAATAATGATAATCATGAAACTTGTCATCATGATTTTAATTTTCAATCACATGACAACTATTTTATTGAGTTTGCTCCCACTAATATTGATGAGAATAAATTTGCTTATGTGAAGAGTAACAAAATTTCTATGCTTATGTATCATGAAAAGAATGCTTTATGCGATGGTTATATTTTTGAATTCATTCATGATGCCACTGAATTTTTTTATGAGGGAGGAACATATGCTTGTAGGAATTGCAATAATATCAAGTTTCCTCTCCATGTGTTGAAAATCTTGAAGTTTTGCATGTTTTGCCTTTCTATGCTAGTTGATTCTTGCTCCCATAATTGTTTGCTCACAAAATCCCTATGCATAGAAAGTGGGTTAGGCTTAAATGTGTTTCCCATGTGGTTCATGATGCTCTTGTTATGTTTCAATTCTTATCTTTCATGTGAGCATCATTGAAATCATCATGCCTAGCTAAAATGGCATTAAAGAAAAGCGCTTGTTGGGAGACAACCCAACATTTTTACCTACTGCTTTTGCATCTTCACATGATTAATCTACTGTAGTAATCATGTTTTATAGCTTTAATTTCAACAAAGTGTCAAGTAAGACTTTTGGGATGGTCTATGGTGATAGTTGATTTGATATTGCTGAAAAACAGAAACTTTTGCACCTAGAAAACTAATTTTCATTTTTTACAGAAGTGTGATAAAATCCTGATTATTCTTGCACAAGATTGATATACAAATTTTCCAGGTTGTCCTAATTTTTCAGAATTCTTGGAGTAGCAGAAGTATGGTTGTTGTCCAGATCATTACAAACTATTCTGTTTTTGACAGATTCTGTTTTCAATGCATAGTTTGCTTGTTTCCTAGCTTCTATGGCTTATATTGCTCAATATAAATTATGAAAATTATAAGGTATAGTAGGAATTGTGTGAGAATAATTATGAATCTTGTCTTTGACAGTACCAAAGTGAATGATTTGCTTTATCATACTGACCTATCTCATGAAGTTCCGTTAAGTTTAGTTGATTGAAGTTTTCAAGTGTTGGAGAGACATTAGGTAAGACCCCAAGGTCGGCGCCGAACAAATGGCATAAACCTTTTGGATTTGTGTCCACCGTGAGTACCATGAGTGCAAGAAATTTGTGCCATACCAAATGCAAAGCACGCGCGGGTGGGTGTCCATTTCGAAGTGATGAAGGGTGATCCAACAAGAGTGCAACAAGTTTTGTGCCATTCTTGAGAGCATCAAAGCACGCTCCGTGAGCGGCATCGGCATGTACGACATGGTATGCATGCGGCCCTCTTCGTTTTCATTCCGTTTTATGCTTGCATGTCCATTTGCATACTCATTTGCCCATATGCTTGCATGCTATCCATTTGTAGGCGTTCCAATCTTTTGAGGTTTTGAAGGTACAACATGAAGGCAAGTCCTTTAACCTCTCGCATAACGGGGAGAAGAAGTTCAAGGCGTAATATGCCGCCCTCATGGCGTGTGAGGGGAAGAAAGCCGTGGAGGAGGTTGGAGAGGGCGAGAAGCCACGACCGAGGGGGTGATCAATCCAACCCCGTGCGCCTCTACTCCAACACCAGCACGATCGGCCGGCTTCTTCATCGACCCGGTGGCCGTCTGCCCGCCGGTCGCCCCGACCCAGCGGCCTCACGCGTCGTCCGCGCTTCTGCCCATCGGTCGCCCCGACCTGGCGGCCTCGCGTCATGTGGCGACCCTTCACCGCCGTCGTTCGCGCGTCGGCTCGCCCGTCGATCTACGTTGGCCGTCACCGCCTTGCTCCGACCAGGACTCCTGCATCACTCCGACCCGGCGGCCTGGCACCATGCGGCGGCCAATCATAGCCGCCCTGCCGCCCGCCGTCGCCGGTTTCATCTCAAACTCCGACGCCACCCCGCCTCCACCGAGCGATGTCCCCGACCTCGCGTGCGATCGGATTGATCACCCGCCCGCCGCCGCGATCCGCATCATCTACGCAGTGCGACCGACCTGGCCCTTCGGTTGCGCGCGCCTTCGTAGGCCATGTGAAGATCGTCCCCGAGTTCAGCGTGCCTCTCCACCGATCGAGCATCGGGCTGCCGCTGTGTCGCCCCGACGGGCCATAGCGCCGCCGCCCTGTGGTTCTCCCTGTGGCTGCATCGACCCATGTGCTGCCGCTGCGTCGCCCCTTTGGGCCGTAATGCCGCGGCCCACGGTCTACCGCCGCCCCAAGTACGTCCGTTCCAGGTCGTCTCCGTGGCAGAACCGACCCTCACGCTACCGCTGCATCGCCCCATCGGGTCGTAGCGAGTGTCGCACGCGGTCTCGGCCGCCGCCCGAGGCTGTCCCCGCGGCTGCATCGTCTCGCGCACCGCTGTTGCGTTGCCCCTTCGGGCCGCAGCGCCATGGCCCGCGGTCCACTCCGCCGTCACGCGTGTCGACCTCCCGTGGTATGCACCGCGCCGTCTCCCTTGGCATGGGAACGCCACCGTCCGGTCCGGTTTTCGTCACATTGTCAGGGTTCTTCGCCTACTTCGAGCACCGCCGCCGCGTCCCTAACCTAGCCTCCGCTGCTGTCGTCAGGCCGCCGCCGCCGCTCTTCTTTGGCCGTCGCCGCCGCTACCCCCGTAGCCGCCGCCGCACGTCCACCTCCTTCGTCTTCGTCCAGCACCAGCCCGTCGCCAGTGTCGCCATCATCTACCCCGACCACTTCGTCTACTCCAACAACCGAGAGCGACATCGGCCACGCGTCGATTAGCGCCGCAAATGTCGTCGAGTCTCCTTCTCTACTGGCTTCTCCGACTTCTTCGACATGGCTTACAGCTCATGCAGGTCCTAGTCTACGCATGTCCGGTGCTAGCAACACCGCCGCGTGCCTTAGTCCATGACATGTCCCCGGGCCTAGCAAGCCTGGAGCGACGCTTCGTCAACTTCGTCTTTGTCCGTCTACGCATGCCTGGTGCTGGCAACACCGACGCGTGCCTTCGTCTACGATGTGTCTCCGGGGTTGCCAACCCCGGCGCGACGCGTCGTGATACGTCTGCAACGTATCCATATTTTTTATTGGTCCATGCTATTATATTATCTGTTTTGGATGTTTAATGGGCTTTCATATACTCTTTTATATTATTTTTGGGACTAACCTATTAACCGAAGGCCCAGTGCAAATTGTTGTTTTTTTTGCCTATTTCAGTGTTTCACAGAAAAGGAATATCAAACGGAATCCAAATGGAACGAAACCTTCGCGGGGATCTTTCTTGGAACAAACGCAATCCAGGAGACTTGGAGTGGAAGTCAGAGATGCAACAAGGCGGCCACGAGGAAGGAGGGTGCGCCCACGGGGTAGGTGCTACCTCTTGAGCACTGTGTTGGTTTTTCCCCGAAGAGGAAGGGATGATGCAGCAAAGTAGCATAAGTATTTCCCTTAGTTTTTGAGAACCAAGGTATCAATCCAGTAGGAGGCTACGCGCGAGTCCCTCGTACCTACACAAAACAAATAAATCCTTGCAACCAACGCGATAAGGGGTTGTCAATTCCTACACGGCCACTTACGAGAGTGAGATCTGATACATATGATAAGATAATATTTTTGGTATTTTTATGATAAAGATGCAAAGTAAAATAAAAGCAAAGTAAAAAAGCAAAGCAAATAACTAGTATTGGAAGATTAATATGATGAAGATAGACCCGGGGCCATAGGTTTCACTAGTGGCTTCTCTCGAGAGCATAAGTATTCTATGGTGGGTGAACAAATCACTATTGAGCAATTGACAGAATTAAGCATGGTTATGAGAATATCTAGGCATGATCATGTATATAGGCATCACGTCCGAAACAAGTAGACCGACTCCTGCCTGCATCTACTACTATTACTCCACTCATCGACCGCTATCCAACATGCATCTAGAGTATTAAGTTAATGAAAACAGAGTAACGCCTTAAGTAAGATGACATGATGTAGAGGGATAAACTCATGCAATATGATGAAAACCCCATCTTGTTATCCTCGATGGAAACAATACAATACGTGCCTTGCTGCCCCTACTGTCACTGGGAAAGGACACCGCAAGATTGAACCCAAAGCTAAGCACTTCTCCCATTGCAAGAAAGATCAATCTAGTAGGCCAAACCAAACTGATAATTCAAAGAGACTTGCAAAGATAACTGTCGGTGTCAAAACCGGCGGATCTCGGGTAGGGGGTCCTGAACTGTGCGTCTAGGCCGGATGGTAACAGGAGACAAGGGACACAAAGTTTTACCCAGGTTTGGGCCCTCTCGATGGAGGTAAAACCCTACGTCATGCTTGATTAATATTGATGATATGGGTAGTACAAGAGTAGATCTACCACGAGATCGAGGAGGCTAAACCCTAGAAGCTAGCCTATGGTATGATTGTTGATGTGTATGTTGTCCTACGGACTAAAACCCTCCGGTTTATATAGACACCTGATAGGGTTAGGGTTACGTAGAGTCGATTACAATGGTAGGAGATCTTCATATCCGTATCGCCAAGCTTGCCTTCCACGCCAAGGAAAGTCCCTTCCGGACACGGGACGGAGTCTTCAATCTTGTATCTTCATAGTCCAGGAGTCCGACTGAAGGTATAGTCCGGCTATCCGAACACCCCCTAATCCAGGACTCCCTCAATAACCAATCATACATAAAAGAATTCAGAGAAGATTCAAATATTGTTCATAGATAGACTTGATCATAAACCCATAATTCATCGATCTCAACAAACACACCGCAAAAAGAAGATTACATCGAATAGATCTCCACAAGAGAGGGGGAGAACATTGTATTGAGATCCAAAAAGAGAGAAGAAG
The DNA here is from genome assembly GCF_018294505.1 of Triticum aestivum. Lineage (NCBI taxonomy): Eukaryota > Viridiplantae > Streptophyta > Magnoliopsida > Poales > Poaceae > Triticum > Triticum aestivum. Next base: position 176,124,915 of record NC_057806.1, on the reverse strand, counting down.
CCATCTAGCTAATAACTATGGACCCGTAGGTCTGAGGTGAACTACTCACACTTCATTGGAGGGGCTATGGTGATGATGTAGAAGCCCTCCGTGATGGATACCCCCTCCGACGGAGCTCCGGAACAGGCCCCAAGATGGGATCTCGTGGATATAGAAAGTTGCGGTGGTGGAATTAGGGTTTTGGCTCCGTATCTGATCGTTTGGGGGTACGTAGGTATATATAGGAGGAAGGAGTACGTCGGTGGAGCAACAGGGGGCCCACGAGGGTGGAGGGCGCGCCTGGGGGGGTAGGCGCACCCCCTACCTCGTGGCCTCCTCCCTTGTTTCTTGACATGGGGTCCAAGTCTCCTGGATCATGTTCGGTGAGAAAATCACGTTCCCGAAGGTTTCAATCCGTTTGGACTCCGTTTGATATTCCTTTTCTTCGAAACCCTAAAATAGGCAAAAAAACATCAATTCTGGGATGGGCCTCCGGTTAATAGGTTAGTCCCAAAAATAATATAAAAGTGGATAATAAAGCCCAATAATGTCCAAAACAGTAGATAATATAGCATGGAGCAATCAAAAATTATAGATACGTTGCAGACGTATCAATATCCCCAAGCTTAATTCCTGCTCGTCCTCGAGTAGGTAAATGATAAAAACAGAATTTTTGATGCGGAGTGCTACTTGGCATAATTTTAATGTAATTCTTCTTAATTGTGGTATGAATATTCAGATCCGAAAGATTCAAGATCAAAGTTCATATTGACATAAAAATAATAATACTTCAAGCATACTAACTAAGCAATTATGTCCTCTCAAAATAACATGGCCAAATAAAGTTCATCCCTACAAAATCATATAGTTTAGTCATGCTCCATTTTCGTCACACAAGAATGCTCTCATCATGCACAACCCCGATGACAAGCCAAGCAATTGTTTCATACTTTAGTAATCTCAAAGCTATAAACTTTCACGCAATATATGAGCGCGAGCCATGGATATAGCACTATGGGTGGAATAGAATATGATGATGGGGGTTATGTGGAGAAGACAAAAAAGAGAAAGTCTCACATCAACGAGGTTAATCAATGGGCTATGGATATGCCCATCGATTGATGTTAATGGAAGGAGTAGGGATTGCCATGCAACGGATGCACTAGAGCTATAAATGTATGAAAGCTCAACAAAAGAAACTAAGTGGGTGTGCATCCAACTTGCTTGCTCACGAAGACCTAGGGCACTTGGGGAGGCCCATTGTTGGAATATACAAGCCAAGTTCTATAATGAAAAATTCCCACTAGTATATGAAAGTGACAAAACAAAAGACTCTCTATCATGAAGATTATGGTGCTACTTTGAAGCACAAGTGTGGAAAAAGGATAGTAGCATTGTCCCTTCTTTATTATATTTTTTGGCCTTTTTTGGCCTTTCTCTTTTATTGAGGACAATGCTCTATGAATGATGGTCATCACACTTCTATTTATTTACAACTCAAGAATTACAACTCGATACTTAGAACAAGATATGACTCTATATGAATGCCTCCGGCGGTGTACCAGGTTATGCAATGAACCAAGAGTGACATGTATGAAAGAATTATGAACGGTGGCTTTGCCACAAATACTATGTCAACTACATGATCATGCTAAGCAATATTACAATGATGAATGTGTCATGATAAACGGAATGGTGGAAAGTTGCATGGCAATATATTTCAGAATGGCTATGAAAATGCCATAATAGGTAGGTATGGTGGCTGTTTTGAGGAAGATATAAGGAGGTTTATGTGTGAAAGAGCGTATCATATCACGGGGTTTGGATGCACCGGCGAAGTTTGCACCAACTCTCAATGTGAGAAAGGGCAATGCACGGTACCGAAGAGGCTAGCAATGATGGAAGGGTGAGAGTGCGTATAATCCATGGACTCAACATTAGTCATAAAGAACTCACATACTTATTGCAAAAATCTACAAGTCATCAAAAACCAAAGCACTACGTGCATGCTCCTAGGGGGATATATTGGTAGGAAAAGACCATCGCTCGTCCCCGACTGCCACTCATAAGGAATACAATCAAATAACACCTCATGTTTCAAATTTGTTACACAATGTTTACCATACGTGCATGCTACGACACTTGCAAACTTCAACACAAGAATTTATCAAATTCACAACTACTCAACTAGCACGACTTTGATATTATTACCTCCATATCTCAAAACAATCATCAAGCATCAAACTTCTCTTAGTATTCAAAACACTCATAAGAAAAAAAAATATTAATCTTGAACACCTAGCATATTAGGATTATTTAAGAAAATTACCATGCTATTTAAGACTCTCAAAATAATCTAAGTGAAGCATGAGAGATCAATATTTTCTATAAAACAAATCCACCACCGTGCTCTAAAAGATATAAGTGAAGTACTAGAGCAAAACTATATAACTCAAATGATATAAGTGAAGCACATAGAGTATTCTAACAAATTCCAAATCATGTATGGCTCTCTCAAAAGGTGTGTACAGCAAGGATGATTGTGGTAAACTAAAAGGCAAAGACTCAAATCATACAAGACGCTCCAAGCAAAACACATATCATGTGGTGAATAAAAATATAGCTCCAAGTAAAGTTACCGATATAAGTAGACGAAAAGAGGGGATGCCTTCCGGGGCATCCCCAAGCTTTGGCTTTTAGGTGTCCTTAGATTATCTTGGGGGTACCATGGGAATCCCCAATCTTAGGCTCTTGCCACTCCTTGTTCCATAATCCATCAAATCTTGACCCAAAACTTGAAAACTTCACAACACAAAACTTAAAGTAGAAAATCTCGTGAGCTCCGTTAGCGAAACAAAAACAAAAGACCACTTCAAGATACTGTAATGAACTCATTCTTTATTTATATTGGTGTTAAACCTACTGTATTCCAACTTCTCTATGGTTCATAAACTATTTTACTAGCCATAGATTCATCAAAATAAGCAAACAACACACGAAAAACAGAATCTGTCAAAAACAGAACAGTCTGTAGTAATCTATAGCTAGCGCAAGATCTGGAACCCCAAAAATTCTAAAATAAATTGCTGGACGTGAGGAATTTATCTATTAATCATCTTCAAAAAGAATTAACTAAATATCACCTTCCAAATAAAAATGGCAGTAGTTCTCGTGAGCGCTAAACTTTCTGTTTTTTACAGCAAGATATCAAGACTTTCCCCAAGTTTTCCCAATGGTTCTACTTGGCAAAAAAACTTACTAAACAAAAATACACAACCTAAAAAGAGGCTAGATAAATTATTTATTACTAAACAGGAGCAAAAATCAAGGAATAAAAATAAAATTTGGGTTGCCTCCCAACAAGCGCTATCGTTTAACGCCCATAGCTAGGCATAAAAAGCAAGGATAGATCTAGGTATTGCCATCTTTGGTAGGCAATCCATAAGTGGCTCTCATAATAGATTCATAAGGTAATATAATTTTCTTTCTAGGAAAGTTTTCCATGTCTTTCCTTAACGGAAATTGGAATCTAATATTTCCTTCCTTCATATCAATAACTGCACCAATCGTTCTAAGGAAAGGTCTACCAAGAATAATAGAACATGAAGGATTGCAATCTATGTCAAGAACAATAAAATCTAAAGGTACATAATTACTATTTGCAACAATAAGAACATCATTAATTCTTCCCATAGGTTTCTTAATAGTGGAATCCGCAAGGTGCAAGTTCAGAGAGCAATCATCAAAATCATGGAAACCTAACAAATCACACAAAGTCTTTGGAATCGTGGAAACACTAGCACCCAAATCACATAAAGCATAAAACTCATGATCTTTAATATTAATTTTAATAGTTGGTTCCCAATCATCATAAAGTTTTCTAGGGATAGAAACTTCCAATTCAAGTTTTTCTTCATAAGATTGCATCAAGGCATCAACGATATGTTTAGTGAACACTTTATTTTGACTATAAGCGTGAGGAGAATTTAGCATGGATTGCAACAAGGAAATACAATCAATCACAGAGAAATTTTCATAATTAAATTCCTTGAAATCCAAAATAGTGGGTTTAGCAACATCTAGGGTTTTAATTTCTTCGATCCCACTTTCATCAATTTTAGCATCAAGATCTAAAAACTCCGAATTCTCGGAACGCCTTCTAGGTAAAGGTGGATCATATTCAGTCACATCATTATTAAGATTCATATTGCAAAACAAAGATTTAATAGGGGACACATCGATAACTTTTAGATCTTCATCTTTATTTTCATAGGAACTAGAAGAACACGCTCTTATAAAGGCATCTTTCTTAGCACGCATCCTAGTGGTTCTTTTTTTGCACTCATCAATGGAAATTCTCATGGCTTTGAGAGACTCATTGATATCATGCTTAGATGGAACAGATCTAAGTTTCAAAGAATCAACATCAAGATAAATTCTATCAACGTTCCTAGCCAACTCATCAATCTTAAGCAAATTTTCTTCAATCAAAGCATTGAAATTCTTTTGTGAAGTAATAAATTCTTTAATATTAGATTCAAAATCAGAAGGCATCTTATTATAATTTCCATAAGAATTGTTGTAGGAATTACCATAATTATTAGAGGGATTACTAGGATAAGGCCTAGGATTAAAATTTCCTTTATACGCGTTGTTACCAAAATTGTTCCTACCAACAAAATTCACATCCATAGATTCATTATTATTCTCAATCAAAGTAGACAAGGGCATATCATTAGGATCAGAAGAAACACTTTTACTAGCAAATAATTTCATAAGTTCATCCATCTTTCCACTCAAAACATTAATTTCTTCTATCGCATGCACCTTTTTATTAGTAGATCTTTCAGTATGCCATTGAGAATAATTAACCATAATATTATCTAGGAGTTTAGTAGCTTCTCATAAAGTGATTTCTATAAAAGTGCCTCCCGCGGCCGAATCTAAAAGATTTCTAGAAGCAAAATTCAACCCGGCATAAATTTTTTGTATAATCATCCACAAATTCAAACCATGAGTAGGGCAATTATGTACCATTAATTTCATCCTCTCCCAAGCTTGTGCAACATGTTCATGATCAAGTTGCTTAAAATTCATAATATCGTTTCTAAGGCAGATGATCTTAGCGGGAGGAAAATACTTAGAGATAAAAGCATCTTTGCACTTATTCCATGAATAAATACTATTTTTAAGCAAAGACGAGAACCAAGCTTTAGCACGATCTCTAAGCGAAAAAGGAAATAGCTTCAATTTAATAATATCATTATCCAAATCTTTCTTCTTTTGCATATCACACGAATCAACGAAGCTATTTAGATGGGTAGCGACATCTTCACTAGGAAGGCCGAAAAACAGATCTTTAATGACAAGATTCGGCAAGGCAGCATTAATTTCACAAGATTCAGCATCGGTAAGAGGAGCAATTGGAGTGCTAATAAAATAATTGTTGTTGGTATTGGTAAAGTCACACAATTTAGTGTTATCTTGAGCCATCGCGACAAGCAAGCAATCCAACACACAAGCAAACAAAAAGCAAGCGGGCAAAAAGAGGCAAAAGGGAAAAGAGAGGGAGGATAGAGAGAGAGGGCGAATAAAACGACAAGGATGATGTAACACCCCGGATATAACTTTCCCAATTTGTACTCCAACTCTTGCCGTTTCCGGTGTTAAGTTATTTTATTTTCTCGGGTTCGGGTTTTTGTCTCCGTGTGTTCTTATCGTTGTCATGCATCTCATATCATGTCATCATGTGCATTGCATTTGCATACGTGTTCGTCTCATGCATTCGAGCTTTTTCCCCGTTGTCCGTTTTGCATTCCGGCGCTTCCGTTCTCCTCCGGTGGTCATTTCTAGCTTTCTTTCGTGTGTGGGGATTAAACATTTCCGGATTGGACCGAGACTTGTCATGCGGCCTTGGTTTACTACTGGTAGACCGCCTGTCAAGTTTTGTGTCATTTGGACTTCGTTTGATACTCCAACGGTTAACCGAGGGACCGAAAAGGCCTCGTGTGTGTTGCAGCCCAACACCCCTCCAATTTGGCCCAAAACCCACCAAACTCTGCTCCATCTCCTAGAGCGTTCAATCACAATCGCGTGGCCGAAAACCGCACCTCGTTTGGACTCCCCTAGCTCCACTTATGCCTATAAATAGCCCCCTCCCCCCCGTTTTCGGATCTCTCTCCTCTTCCCGAAACCCTAAAAGGAAAAAAAATCAGATCTCCAGCCGCCGAACATGTCCGGGGCCTAGCCGGACACGCCCCCTCGCCTATCCGCCGCCGCCATGTGGCAGCGCCGCCTACCACCGCCGCCGGGCCCGAAGGCCCATCTCCGGCCCCCGCGCGAGCCGCCACCGGGCCAGACCCGTGCGCCGCCGCCCCGCCTCTTCTCCTCCGATGCCGGCTGCCGCCCCGCTGCCGCTCGCCGCCGCTCGCCGGGAGCGCCGCCCACGCCGCCTAGGCCTCGGCCGCCCGCGCGCCACCGCGACGCCCCTCGCCGCCACCCGGCCGGCGCCGCCTCTCCGCCGCCCGGCCCCCTCTCCTCCGGCCTCCTCGCTGCTCCGGCGAGCTCCCTCCTACTCCGGCCATCGCGGCCATTACCGGTCGTCGAACCTCGGGACGCGTGCCTGCTACAGTAAACATCTCAGATCTGAGATCTGAAAACCCTAGGGTTGACTTTTTCCCCTTTCCCTCTAATTTTTGTGCAATCTTTGACCTGTCGTAACTTTGCATCCGTAGCTCCGTTTTGGACATATAGTATATCAAAATGTTCGTGTCGATGAGTACATCACTTCATTCCATTGCATCATTTTCATTTGAGTTCATCTTGATGCACGAAATGCTGTTAGAAGGAGGCTTCGTGAGTTAATTGTTAGATCTGCTAGTTCATCTTAGACTTTTGTCATTTTTGCCATGATTATTGTGTGCATGCTATGCCTGTGAGTCCTTCTTATGTTTTGTTAAGGATTTTGTCTTCTTTCCAGAGGTGCAACCCATGCATTTTTAGGATGTGTGTGGTGACTTGTGCAAGCTTGCAAAGTGAGGCACCCGGTAAATCTGTTTTCAGGGACTTAGTAGTTTTCACTAAGTCTGGGATTATTTAGTTCATGATGCCATATGTTCAGCTTGTTTCCTAGTGATCCGTGCCTCTTTTGAGGATGATCGGTAAAGGAGTTTTGTTAATCTTGTTATGCTCTATCCATCCATGTCTTTGTTTGCAATTATGGAGCACCCTAGCTTGAGTCAATCGAGCTCTACTTTTGCTTCGTGGTGAATCTGGGCAGATCGTCAACTCGTTTGCGATTTTGCCGATGCTATTGTAGTTGATCTGTGCATGCTATGCCATTGTTCTTGCCATGTCTAGCTAGAATTTTGTGCCTTCTTAATGGATGTATGCTTGCCTTGCCATGACTTGCACCGTAGTGAGTGCATCAAGTTCGTTTACATGCCTTCGTGAGTTATATTTCAGCATGTCTCAGTTTTCACTAAGTCTGAAAACTGATTGTGTTTTAGCTATGTTCGTGGGCTTGTTAGTATATTTTGTGTACCCTTTTGGCCCCAGGTCACTTTGGGTCTTTTGTTAACCTTGTTGAGTAGATCCATGACATGTTCTTAGTTGTCTTAATCAGGTCATGTATCATGTTGTTTTTCTGCTCCGAAGAGGGCTTCGTGATCTGAAATTTCAGACAAGTGTTAATTTCACAAAGTCTGGAATCTGTTTTGCATTTGCGTTTTTGACATGCTTGTTTGAACCTCATAATGGATGAATTGGCCGTAGCTCAGTGCTAGTCTTTTGTTAAGCATCGTGTGTGCATCCCTGCCATGTATTTTGTTTTCATGTTTGGTGGCTGTAGCATGTTCATTGCATTGCACTTAGATGCCTACTTGATGTGAATCGCAGACCGGTGTCATTTTTGAAACGCTTGCCATTTCCAAACCGTAACTCCGATTCCGGCGTTCTTTATATCGTTTTCAAGCGATTTCATCTCATCTTTCCAGTGGCACCCTTGGAATTCCAAGTTGAGGCCAGGTTCATGCATTTCCTGTCATATCTTGCATTTTGCATCCCGCATCGCATCCCGCATAGCATATCATCTTTGCATCGTGTTGATTGAGTTTGCACGTGGTTGATTGTATCCTTGTTGCTTGTTCGTCTTGTTTGGGTAGAGCCGGGAGACGAGTTCGCTAACGAGGAGCCCGTTGAGTTTGCTTTGAGGATCCAGTCAACTCTGACAACTGTGCAGGCAAGATGATCATACCCTCGAAATCACTACTATCTTTGCTATGCTAGTTTGCTCGCTCTTTTGCTTGCCATTGCTACGATGCCTACCACTTTGCTTGTCAGCCTCCCAAATTGCCATGTCAAACTCTAACCCACCATTGTCCTAGCAAACCGTTGATTGGCTATGTTACCGCTTTGCTCAGCCCCTCTTATAGCGTTGCTACTTGCAGGTGAAGATTGGAGCCGTTCCTTGTTGGGACATTTATTTACTTGTTGGGATATCACTATATTGCTACATTATCTTAATGCATCTATGTACTTGATGAAGGGTGGAAGGCTCGGCCTCTCGCCTAGTGTTTTGTTCCACTCTTGCCGCCCTAGTTTCCGTCATATCGGTGTTATGTTCCCGGATTTTGCGTTCCTTACGCGGTTGGGTTATAATGGGAACCCCTTGATAGTTCGCCTTGATTAAAGCTTTTCCAGCAATGCCCAACCTTGGTTTTACCATTCGCCACCTAGCCTCTTTTTCCCTTGGGTTACCGGAGCCCAAGGGTCATCTTATTTTAACCCCCCCGGGCCAGTGCTCCCTCTGAGTGTTGGTCTGAACCGGGCAGCCTGCGGGGCCACCTCGGGGAAACTTGAGGGTTGGTTTTACTCGTAGCTTGACCTATTTGAGTGTGCCCTAAGAACGAGATATGTGCAGCTCCTATCTGGATTTGTCGGCACATTCGGGCGGTGTTGCTGGTCTTGTTTTAACCTGTCGAAGTGTCTTGAGTTACTGAGATACCGAGTCTGATCGGAACTTTTTGGGAGGAGGTCTATTCCTTCGTTGACCATGAGAGCTTGTCATGGGCTAAGTTGGGACTCCCCTGCAGGGATTGAACTTTCGAAAGCCGTGCCCGCGGTTATGGGCAAATGGGAATTTGTTAATGTCCGGTTGTAGATAACTTGAACCTTAAATAATTAAAATGAATCAACTGAGTGTGTTACCGTGATGGCCTCTTCTCGGCGGAGTCCAGGAAGTGGACACGGTGTTGGAGTAATGTTTGCGCAGGTTGTTCTCTAGTTTCTCGCTCGTGCTTGCCTCCTCTTCTCGCTCTCCTTTTGCGAATAAGTTAGCCACCATACTTGCTAGTCGCTTGCTGCAGCTCCACTCATATTTTACCTTGCCATACCTATAAGCTCAAATAGTCTTGATCGCGAGGGTGCGAGATTGCTGAGTCCCTGTGGCTCACAGATTACTATTACACCAGATGCAGGGCCTGATGATTCCGCTCCAGGAGACGCGTATGAGCTCAAGTGGGAGTTCGACGAAGACTCTCAACGATACTATGTTTCCTTTCCCGATGATCAGTAGTGGTGCCCAGTTGGGGGTGATTGGGACCGTGTCGCATGTTGGGTTCTCTTTTATTTTGGTGCCGTAGTCGGGCCTTGAGTGTATGGATGATGTAATGTTATTTATGTACTTGATTGACGTGGCGAGTGTAAGCCAACTATGTTATCTCCCCTTTTATTATTAATTACATGGGATGTTGTGAAGATTGCCTAACTTGCGACATATGCCTTCAATGCGATTATGTCTCTAAGTCGTGCCTCGACACGTGGGAGCTATAGTCGCATCGAGGGTGTTACAAGTTGGTAATCAGAGCCTTCCCCGACCCTAGGAGCCCCATTGCTTGATCGTTTTTAGCGGCCGAGTTGTGTCTAGAAAAATGTTTTGAGTCATTTAGGAATTATATATCGGAGAGTTTAGGAATTCTTTTTACTTCCCAGTCTCCTCATCGCTCTGGTAAGGCATCCTGACGTAGAGTTTTGACTCTTCTCTTCTCAAATTTCACTAAAAAAAAAATTTTTAGGATCACGCGAGTATCTTGGAATCGTTCTGATGGCTTATGATGAGAATACTGTCTTGGTGCCTCCTGTCAGGGGTTTAGTGGAAGTGTCCCCGGGAGTTGAGCTCTGAGGTGTTGTCATCATAATTTTATCGTTGCAATTCTGGAATACTTGAGATATGTTCGCCGACATCGAAAATCTCTTTTATGCAGTTCGTTGGTGAGATAACCTCGACGCCACCCAGTACTGGGGCGGGAGTTCGGGAGTATCGCCATAACTTGTATAACGGATGCTTTTCGAAGGTTGAGGTAGATGGTTTCCGAAGTTTTTTTGGTTATGTGTTGAAGGATGGATACAGCTGGATGTAGGATTTGCTAGTTTGGGTGAGATATTATGCTTCCCCTGTATCCCCAACACCTAATTGCATAACCGGAAAGGTTCGGGAGTTTCATAGGTTGGAATTCTAGTAGCTCTAGTTCTTCTTCCACGAATATTGGTTTGAGATTGGGATTTCTTACCGATTATTCTTTCTTGATCCGTACCTTGTTGATTTATTTCTCTACCTTAATTCTACGTGGCTTCTCAATTTATGGATATGTGACCATTTCAAGAGGAATGCATTCGTTCATTTTGTTCGGATGTGAAGAGTATATGTTGCAATTTTCATTCCATTGGATTCAGCTTCAATATTTATCTGTCAATGTGCTAATGGTGGTCAACCTCTTCAGGATGGCTCCTCCAACGCGCACGACTCCGAATCCTGATCCGCCACCGCCTCCACCTCCTCCAGAAGCATGGCAAGCTGTGATGGCCGCAACCAATGCAAATACACAGTTGATCATGCAAATTCTTCAAGAGCGCAATCAAGGCAGTCAAGGGAATCAAGGCAGCAATCAGAGTCACTTTGCTACACTCAACCAGTTCCTTGCTAACGGGCTAAAGACTTTTAGCAACAGTGTTGAGGCAACCGATGCTGACGATTGGCTTGTGGATCTGTGTAAGCATTTCGAGTGCAGTAACGTCAGGCATGAGGACTTTGTTAAGTTCGCTTCCTTCCAACTCAAAGATCAAGCTGCGGAATGGTTCCAGCAGTACAAGGACTCCAGAGGTGGACGTGTTATCACTTGGGATGATTTCCGTCGAGATTTCCGAGCTCATCATATTCCTCAAAGCGTGGTTGAAAGCAAGCATGAGGAATTCCACAATCTAAAGCAAGGCTCTTTGTCTGTCTATGACTACAACAAGTTGTTTCAGAAGCTCGCCTGCTTTGCCAAGCAGGACGTCCCTGATGAGAAGAGCATGATATATCAGTTCAGGGGTGGTCTCAGAGAAGATATTCAGCTCGCTCTTGTTCTCTTCGAGCCCTTGAGATACGATGAGTTCTACAACATGGCACTGAAGCAAGAGGCTGCTCAGTTGAGGTGTGATGCTTCCAAGAAGCGAGTCAGAGATGTTACTCCTTCTTCCTATACTCAAGTGGCCAAGCAGCAGAAGTTTTGGCTTGCTCCTCCTCCGTTTCGTCAGCCGTATCAGCAGAAGAGCAAAGGTGGCAGTGGTTCTTCCCACCCACCCAACCCTCGTTTTCAGAACAAGACTTCGTCTCAAGCTCCAAGATCGAGTGCTCCGTATCACCGTCCGCTTTCAGAGGTCACGTGCAACAAGTGCCAACAGAAGGGTCACTATGCCAACAAGTGTCTCAACCAGAGGCGTCTTCCTCCTCCTCCTGTCAGTTCGGCAAGTACAGCTGTGGTCAAGCATAACCCCAAGCACGCCAAGGTCAATTTGATGAATGCAGCTCAGGCAGAGGACTCGTCAGATGTGATCATGGGTAACCTTCCTATTAATGATATTCTTGCAAGAGTTCTTTTTGACACGGGTGCATCACATTGTTTCATGTCAAAGCCATTTTTTACCAAGCATGAGTTCATTTCTTCTCATTTGGGTAAACAAATGGATATCGTTTCTCCTGGCAAACGTTTGAGTGCTAGTCTGGAGGTGCCAGATGTTACTATCACGTTGGGTGACTACAAGTTCCTTTCTTCCCCAATGGTTCTTGGTAACTCGGATATTGATCTTATTCTCGGGATGGATTGGCTTTCTAAGCACAAGGCTCAGCTTGATTGTGCAGCCAGGCAGATTCAATTGACTCATTCGTCTGAGGATGTAATTGTCTTTGCCGCTCGGGATAATACCATCCGTCTGTTTTCTCTCAATGAGAAGGGTGAATTGGATGCCATCTCTCAAATTCCAGTCGCTTGCGAATATCAAGACGTCTTTCCAGAAGAGCTTCCAGGAATGCCTCCGCACCGGCCAGTTGAATTTGTTATTGAACTTGAGCCTGGCACGGAACCTGTGTGCAAACGTCCTTACAAGCTCGGACCTGAAGAGTTGAAGGAGCTGAAGAAGCAACTCGATGAGCAAGAAAGAATGGGTCTCATCCGGCCTAGTTCTTCTCCATGGGGTTGTGGTGTTCTTTTTGTGAAGAAGAAGGATGGAACGGACCGACTTTGTGTTGATTACCGTCCAGTGAATAAGAAGACCATCAAGAACAAATACCCACTTCCCAACATCAATGAGCTGTTCGAACAACTCAAAGGTGCCCAAGTATTCTCCAAGCTTGATCTCCGTATGGGTTATCACCAGATTCGCATTCGTGAAGAAGATATTCCCAAGACAGCATTCAGAACAAGCTTTGGTTCATATGAATACACTGTCATGTCTTTTGGCCTTGCCAACGCTCCTCCGAAGTTCTCTCGCATGATGAACTTCATCTTCAACGCCTACACCAATGACTTCGTTTTGGTCTATCTTGATGACATTCTGGTTTTCTCCAAGGACAAGGAAGATCATGCCAAGCACTTGCGTCTAGTTCTTGATAAGCTCAGAGAACATCAGTTCTACGCCAAGTTCTCCAAGTGTGAATTTTGGCTCGATGAGGTTCTTTATCTTGGTCATATCATCTCTGCCAAGGGCATTGCCGTGAATCCTGAGAAGGTGTCTGCAATTGTGAATTGGGAACCTCCTCAGAACGTGAAGCAACTCCGCAGTTTTCTCGGTCTCACAAGCTATTGCCGAAGATTCGTTGAAAACTTTTCTAAGATCACGAAGCCTCTCTCAAATCTTCTTCAGAAGCACGTCAAGTACGTTTGGTCTCCGGAGTGTGATATTGCTTTCAACACTTTGAAAGAGAAGTTGATCACTGCTCCAGTTTTGACTCCGCCTGATGAATCCAAGCCGTACGAGGTCTTTTGTGATGCCTCTCTCCAAGGTCTCGGTGCAGTTTTAATGCAAGAGAAGAAAGTTGTTGCTTATACCTCTCGCCAGTTGAAGCCTAATGAGAAGAACTACCCCACTCATGATCTCGAGTTGGCGGCAGTTGTGCATGCTCTGTTGACTTGGAGACATCTTCTTTTGGGAAGAAAAGTGGATATTTTCACTGATCACAAGAGTCTCAAGTACATCTTCACTCAGCCTAATCTCAACCTCAGGCAAACTCGATGGGTCGAAATGATTCAAGAGTATAGTCCGAGTATTGAGTATACTCCAGGCAAGGCCAATGTAATTGCTGACGCTTTGAGCAGGAAGGCTTACTACAACAGTCTGATTATCAAGCCTTATCAACCCGAGCTTTGTGAAGCTTTCCGCAAGCTTAATCTGCAAGTTGTTCCTCAAGGTTTCCTCGCCAACCTTCAAGTCTCTCCTACCTTAGAAGACCAGATTCGCCAAGCCCAGCTTCTTGATGCTATGGTGAAAAAGGTGAAGATTGGGATTGCCAAGAGTCAGTCCAAGTACAAGTGCTACCGCCTTGATGACAAGGACACTCTCTTCTTCGAGGATCGTATTGTTGTGCCCAAAGGTGACCTCCGTAAAGTGATCATGAACGAGGCTCACAATTCTCTCCTCTCCATTCACCCTGGGAGCACGAAGATGTATCAGGACCTCAAGCAAGCTTATTGGTGGACTCGAATGAAGCGCGAGATCGCTCAATTCGTGAATGAATGTGATGTCTGCAGAAGAGTGAAGGCAGAACACCAAAGGCCAGCAGGTCTCCTCCAACCTCTTGACATTCCAGAATGGAAGTTTGACCACATTGAAATGGACTTTGTGACTGGGTTTCCAAAGTCCAAGCGTGGCAATGATGCTATATTCGTTGTCATCGACAAACTCACCAAAGTGGCTCATTTCCTGCCTATCAAAGAGTCGATCACTGCAGCTCAATTGGCGGAACTCTATACCTCTCGCATTGTCTCTCTGCACGGTATTCCTCAAGTGATATCTTCAGACCGTGGCAGCATCTTTACCTCCAAGTTTTGGGATTCTTTTCAGAAGGCCATGGGCACTAACATCCGCTTCAGCACTGCTTTCCATCCTCAAACAAGCGGTCAAGTCGAGCGTGTCAACCAGATTCTTAAAGATATGCTCAAGGCTTGTGTGATCTCCTTCGTCATGAAGTGGGAGGATTCTCTCCCTTATGCTGAATTCTCATACAACAACAGTTTTCAAGCAAGTTCGGGCAAGGCCCCTTTTGAAATTCTGTATGGCAGGAAGTGCCATACCCCTCTCTACTGGTCTAAAACTGGTGAACGTCAGCTTTTTGGTAATGACTTAATCACAGAAGCAGAAGAAATGTGCAAAGTCATTCGAGATAACCTCAAAGTAGCCAAATCCCGCCAGAAGAGCTACTATGATAGTAAGCACCGTGATTTGGCTTTCGAGATCAGAGATCATGTTTACCTCCGTGTCTCTCCTATGAAAGGTACTCGTCGCTTCGGTATCAAAGGGAAGCTTGCCCCTAGATACGTGGGACCTTTCAAGATTGTCAGCAAGAGAGGCGACCTCGCCTATCAACTCGAGCTTCCTTCAAACTTTGCAAATGTTCATGATGTGTTCCATGTCTCTCAGCTTCGAAAGTGCTTCAAGACTCCTGACCGCACCATCAACTTCGAGGATATTGAGCTCCAAGAAGATCTCTCATATCGTGAGCACCCAGTTGCTATTCTTGAAGAGACTGAACGCAAGACTCGCAACAAGTCAATCAAATTCCTCAAAGTCAAGTGGTCGCACCATTCCGACCGTGAAGCTACCTGGGAACACGAGGATCACCTCCGTTCTGAGTACCCGGCGTTCTTTTAGTCCTAGATCTTGGGACGAGATCCTTTCGTAGTGGTGGACTGTTGTAACACCCCGGATATAACTTTCCCAATTTGTACTCCAACTCTTGCCGTTTCCGGTGTTAACTTATATTTATTTCTCGGGTTCGGGTCTTTGTCTCCGTGTGTTGTTTTCATTGTCATGCATCTCATATCATGTCATCATGTGCATTTCATTAACATACGTGTTCATCTCATGCATTCGAGCTTTTTCCCCGTTGTCCGTTTTGCGTTCTGGCGCTTCGTTCTCCTCCGGTGGTCATTTCTAGCTTTCTTTCATGTGTGGGGAATAAACATTTCCAGATTGGACCGAGACTTGTCATGCGGCCTTGGTTTACTACCGGTAGACCGCCTGTCAAGTTTCGTGTCATTTGGACTTCGTTTGATACTCCAACGGTTAACCGAGGGACCGAAAAGGCCTCGTGTGTGTTGCAGCCCAACACCCCTCCAATTTGGCCCAAACCCACCAAACTCTGCTCCATCTCCTAGAGCGTTCGATCACGATCGCGTGGCCAAAAACCGCACCTCGTTTGGACTCTCCTAGCTCCACTTATGCCTATAAATAGCCCCCTCATTTTCGGATCTCTCTCCTCTTCCCGAAACCCTAAAAGGAAAAAAAATCAGATCTCCAGCCGCCGGACATGTCCGGGGCCTAGCCGGACACGCCCCCTCGCCTATCCGCCGCCGCCACGTGGCAGCGCCGCCTACCACCGCCGCCGGGCCCGAAGGCCCATCTCCGGCCCCCGCGTGAGCCGCCACCGGGCCAGACCCACGCGCCGTCGCCCCGCCTCTTCTCCTCCGACGCCGGCTGCCGCCCCGCCGCCGCTCGCCGCCGCCTCGCCCGGCTGCCTCCGCCGCCTCGCCGGCGAGCGCCGCCCGCGCCGCCTCGGCCTCGGCCGCCCCGCGCGCCACCGCGACACCCCTCGCCGCCACCCGGCCGGCGCCGCCTCTCCGCCGCCCGGCCCCCTCTCCTCCGGCCTCCTTGCTGCTCCGGCGAGCTCCCTCCTACTCCGGCCACCGCGGCCATTGCCGTCCGTCGAACCTCGGGACGCGTGCCTGCTACAGTAAACATCTCAGATCTGAGATCTGAAAAACCTAGGGTTGACTTTTTCCCCTCTCCCTCTAATTTTTGTGCAATCTTTGACCTGCCGTAACTTCGCATCCGTAGCTTCGTTTTGGACATATAGTATATCAAAATGTTCGTGTCGATGAGTACATCATTTCATTCCATTGCATCATTTTCATTTGAGTTCATCTTGATGCCCGAAATGCTGTTAGAAGGAGGCTTCGTGAGTTAATTGTTAGATCTGCTAGTTCATCTTAGACTTTTGTCATTTTTGCCATGATTATTGTGTGCATGCTATGCCTGTGAGTCCTTCTTATGTTTTGTTAAGGATTTTGTCTTCTTTCCATAGGTGCAACCCATGCATTTTTAGGATGTGTGTGGTGACTTGTGCAAGCTTGCAAAGTGAGGCACCCGGTAAATCTGTTTTCAGGGACATAGTAGTTTTCACTAAGTCTGGGATTATTTAGTTCATGATGCCATATGTTCAGCTTGTTTCCTAGTGATCCGTGCCTCTTTTGAGGATGATCAGTAAAGGAGTTTTGTTAAGCTTGTTATGCTCTATCCAACCATGTCTTTGTTTGAAATTATGGAGCACCCTAGCTTGAGTCAATCGAGCTCTACTTTTGCTTCATGGTGAATCTGGGTAGATCGTCAACTCGTTTGCGATTTTGCCGATGCTATTGTAGTTGATCCGTGCATGCTATGCCATTGTTCTTGCCATGTCTAGCTAGAATTTTGTGCCTTCTTAATGGATGTATGCTTGCCTTGCCATGACTTGCACCGTAGTGAGTGCATCGAGCTCGTTTACATGCCTTTGTGAGTTATATTTCAGCATGTCTCAGTTTTCACTAAGTCCGAAAACTGATTGTGTTTTAGCTATGTTCGTGGGCTTGTTAGTATATTTTGTGAACCCTTTTGGCCCCAGGTCACTTTGGGTCTTTTGTTAAACTTGTTGAGTAGATCCATGACATGTTCTTACTTGTCTTAATCAGGTCATGTATCATGTTGTTTTGCTGCTCCGAAGAGGGCTTCATGATCTGAAATTTCAGACAAGTGTTAATTTCACAAAGTCTGGAATCTGTTTTGCATTTGCGTTTTTGACATGCTTGTTTGAACCTCATAATGGATGAATTGGCCGTAGCTCAGTGCTAGTCTTTTGTTAAGCATCGTGTGTGCATCCCTGCCATGTATTTTGTTGTCATGTTTGGTGGCTGTAGCATGTTCATTGCATTGCACTTAGATGCCTACTTGCTGTAAATCGCAGACCGGTGTCATTTTTGAAACGCTTGCCATTTCCAAACCGTAACTCCGATTCCGGCGTTCTTTATATCGTTTTCAAGCGATTTCATCCCATCTTTCTAGTGGCACCCTTGGAATTCCAAGTTGAGGCCAGGTTCATGCATTTCCTGTCATGTCTTGCATTTTGCATCCCACATCGCATCCGGCATAGCATATCATCTTTGCGTCGTGTTGATTGAGTTTGCACGTGGTTGATTGTATCCTTGTTGCTTGTTTGTCTTGTTTGGGTAGAGCCAAGAGACGAGTTCGCTACCGAGGAGCCCGTTGAGTTTGCTTGTGAGGATCCAGTCAACTCTGACAACTGTGCAGGCAAGATGATCATACCCTCGAAATCACTACTATCTTTGCTATGCTAGTTTGCTCGCTCTTTTGTTTGCCAATGCTACGATGCCTAACTTTTGCTTGTCAGCCTCCCAATTGCCATGTTGAAACTCTAACCCACCATGTCCTAGCAAACCGTTGTTTGGCTATGTTACCGCTTTGCTCAGCCCCTCTTATAGCGTTGCTACTTGCAGGTGAAGATTGGAGCTGTTCCTTGTTGGGA
The DNA here is from genome assembly GCF_018294505.1 of Triticum aestivum. Taxonomy (NCBI): domain Eukaryota; kingdom Viridiplantae; phylum Streptophyta; class Magnoliopsida; order Poales; family Poaceae; genus Triticum; species Triticum aestivum. Next base: position 176,106,827 of record NC_057806.1, on the reverse strand, counting down.
CATTTATTTACTTGTAGGGATATCACTATATTGCTATATTATCTTAATGCATCTATATACTTGGTGAAGGGTGGAAGGCTCGGCCTCTCGCCTAGTGTTTTGTTCCACTCTTGCCGCCCTAGTTTCCGTCATATCGGTGTTATGTTCCCGGATTTTGCGTTCCTTACGCGGTTGGGTTATAATGGGAACCCCTTGATAGTTCGCCTTGATTAAAGCTTTTCCAGCAATGCCCAACCTTGGTTTTACTATTCGCCACCTAGCCTCTTTTTCCCTTGGGTTACCGGAGCCCAAGGGTCATCTTATTTTAACCCCCCGGGCCAGTGCTCCCTCTGAGTGTTGGTCTGAACCGGGCAGCCTGCGGGGCCACCTCGGGGAAACTTGAGGGTTGGTTTTACTCGTAGCTTGACCTATCTGAGTGTGCCCTGAGAACAAGATATGTGCAGCTCCTATCGGGATTTGTCGGCACATTCGGGCGGTGTTGCTGGTCTTGTTTTAACCTGTCGAAGTGTCTTGAGTTACCGAGATATCGAGTCTGATCGGAACGTCTTGGGAGGAGGTCTATTCCTTCCTTGACCGTGAGAGCTTGTCATGGGCTAAGTTGGGACTCCCCTGCAAGGATTGAACTTTCGAAAGCCGTGCCCGCGGTTATGGGCAGATGGGAATTTGTTAATGTCCGGTTGTAGATAACTTGAACCTTAAATAATTAAAATGAATCAACTGAGTGTGTTACCGTGATGGCCTCTTCTCGCCGGAGTCCGGGAAGTGGACACGGTGTTGGAGTTAAGCTTGCGCAGGTTGTTCTTCTAGATTCTCGCTCATGCTTTGCCTCCTCTTCTCGCTCTCTTCTGTGAATAAGTTAGCCACCATACTTGCTAGTCGCTTGCTGCAGCTCCACTCATATTTTACCTTGCCATACCTATAAGCTCAAATAGTCTTGATCGCGAGGGTGCGAGATTGCTGAGTCCCTGTGGCTCACAGATTACTATTACACCAGATGCAGGGCCTGATGATTCCGCTCCAAGAGACGCGTATGAGCTCAAGTGGGAGTTCGACGAAGACTCTCAACGATACTATGTTTCCTTTCTCGACAATCAGTAGTGGTGCCCAGTTGGGGGTGATTGGGACCGTGTCGCATGTTGGGTTCTCTTTTATTTTGGCGCCGTAGTCGGGCCTTGAGTGTATGGATGATGTAATGTTATTTATGTACTTGATTGACGTGGCGAGTGTAAGCCAACTATGTTATCTCCCCTTTTATTATTACATTACATGGGATGTTTGTAAAGATTGCCTAACTTGCGACATATGCCTTCAATGCGATTATGTCTCTAAGTCGTGCCTCGACACGTGGGAGCTATAGTCGCATCGAGGGTGTTACAAATGAAGTGGGGAAGAGGAAAACGAGAGGCAAATGGCAAATAATGTAATGCGGGAGATAGGGATTGTGATGGGTACTTGGTATATTGACTTTTGCGTAGACTCCCCGGCAATGGCGCCAGAAATCCTTCTTGCTACCTCTTGAGCACTGCGTTGATTTTTCCCCGAAGAGGAAGGGATGATGCAGCAAAGTAGCGTAAGTATTTCCCTCAGTTTTTGAGAACCAAGGTATCGATCAAGTAGGAGGCTACGCGCAAGTCCCTCATACCTGCACAAAACAAATAAATCCTCGCAACCAACGCGATAAGGGCTTGTCAATCCCTACACGGCCACTTACGAGAGTGAGATCTGGTAGATATGATAAGATAATATTTTTGGTATTTTTATGATAAAGATGCAAAGTAAAATAAAAGCAAAGGAAATAACTAGTATTGGAAGATTAATATGATGAAGATAGACCCGGGGGCCATAGGTTTCACTAGTGGCTTCTCTCGAGAGCATAAGTATTCTATGGTGGGTGAACGAATTACTGTTGAGAAATTGACAGAATTGAGCATAGTTATGAGAATATCTAGGCATGATCATGTATATAGGCATCACGTCCGAGACAAGTAGACCGACTCCTGCTTGCATCTACTACTATTACTCCACTCATCGACCGCTATCCAGCATGCATCTAGAGTATTAAGTTAATGAAAACAGAGTAACACCTTAAGCAAGATGACATGATGTAGAGGGATAAACTCATGCAATATGATGAAAACCCCATCTTGTTATCCTCGATGGCAACAATACAATACGTGCCTTGCTGCCCCTACTATCACTGGGAAAGGACACCGCAAGATTGAACCCAAAGCTAAGCACTTCTCCCATTGCAAGAAAGATCAATCTAGTAGGCCAAACCAAACTGATAATTCGAAGAGACTTGCAAAGATCACCAATCATACATAAAAGAATTCAGAGAAGATTCAAATATTGTTCATAGATAGACTTGATCATAAACCCACAATTCATCGGTCTCAACAAACAGACCGCAAAAAGAAGATTACATCGAATAGATCTCCACAAGAGAGGGGCAGAACATTGTATTGAGATCCAAAAAGAGAGAAGAAGCCATCTAGCTAATAACTATGGACCCGTAGGTCTGAGGTGAACTACTCACACTTCATCGGAGGGGCTATGGTGATGATGTAGAAGCCCTCCGTGATGGATACCCCCTCCGGCGGAGCTTCGGAACATGCCAAGATGGGATCTCGTGGATACAGAAAGTTGTGGTGGTGGAATTAGGGTTTTGGCTCCGTATCTGATCGTTTGGGGGTACGTAGGTATATATAGGAGGAAGGAGTACATCGGTGGAGCAACAGGGGGCCAACGAGGGTGGAGGGCGCGCCTGGGGGGTAGGCGCGCCCCCTACCTTGTAGCCTCCTCCCTTGTTTCTTGACATGGGGTCCAAGTCTCCTGGATCATGTTCGATGAGAAAATCACGTTCCCGAAAGTTTCATTCCGTTTGGACTCCGTTTGATATTCCTTTTCTTCGAAACCCTAAAATAGGCAAAAAAAACAGCAATTCTGGGCTGGGTCTCCGGTTAATAGGTTAGTCCCAAAATAATATAAAATTGGATAATAAAGCCCAATAATGTCCAAAACAGTAGATAATATAGCATGGAGCAATCAAAAATTATAGATACGTTGGAGACGTATCAGTAGGCGCCCCCCACCCTCGTGGGCCCCTCGTAGCTCCATCGACCTACTTCCTTCGCCTATATATATACTCTTATACCCTAAAAACATCCAGGAGAGCCACGGAACCACTTTTCCACCGCCGCAACCTTCTGTACCCGTGAGATCCCATCTTGGGGCCTTTTTCGGCGATCTGCCGGAGGGGGATTCGATCACGGAGGGCTTCTACATCAACACCATAGCCTCTCCAATCATGTGTGAATAGTTTACCACAGACCTTCGGGTCCATAGTTATTAGCTAGATGGCTTCTTCTCTCTCTTTGGTTCTCAATACAAAGTTCTCCTCGATGTTCTTGGAGATCTATTCGATATAATACTTTTTGTGGTGTGTTTGCCGAGATCCGATGAATTGTGGGTTTATGATCAAGATTATCTATGAACAATATTTGATTCTTCTCTGAATTCTTATATGCATGATTTGATATCTTTCCAAGTCTCTTGGAATTATCGGTTTAGTTTGGCCTACTAGATTGATCTTTCTTGCAATGGGAGAAGTGCTTAGCTTTGGGTTCAATCTTGCGGTGCTCGATCCCAGTGATAGAAAGGGAACCGACACATATTGTATTGTTGCCGTCGAGGATAAAAAGATGGGGTTTATATCATATTGCTTGAGTTTATCCCTCTACATAATGTCATCTTGCCTAATGCGTTACTTTGTTCTTATGAACTTAATACTCCAGGTGCATGTTGGATACCGGTCGATGTGTGGAGTAATAGTAGTAGATACATAATCGTTTCGGTCTACTTGACACGGACGTGATGCCTATGTTCATGATCATGTCTAGATATTCTCATAACTATGTGCTTTTCTATCAATTGTTCGGCAGTAATTTGTTCACCCACCGTAATATATGCTATCTTGAGAGAAGCCAGTAGTGAAACCTATGGCCCCCGGGTCTACTTTACATCATATAAGTTTACGATTTATATATAATTCTAGTTTACTTTTTATTTTGCAATCTTTACTTTTCAATCTATACACAAAAATACCAAAAGTATTTATCTTATTATCTTTATCAGATCTCACTTTTGCAAGTGGCCGTGAAGGGACTGACAACCCCTTTATCGCGTTGGTTGCAAGGTTCTTGATTGTTTGTGCAAGTGCTAGGCGATTTGCGTGTAGTCTCCTATTGGATCGATACCTTGGTTCTCAAAAACTGAGGGAAATACTTACGCTACTTTGCTGCATCACCCTTTCCTCTTCAAGGGAAAACCAACACATGCTCAAGAGGTAGCAAGAAGGATTTCTGGCGCCGTTGCCGGGGAGATCTACGCTCAAGTAAAGACATACCAAGTGTTGGAAATATGCCCTAGAGGCAATAATAAAAGCATTATTATTATATTTCCTTGTTCATGATAATTGTCTTTATTCATGCTATAATTGTGTTATCCGGAAATCGTAATACATGTGTGAATAAGAGACACCAACATGTCCCTAGTAAGCCTCTAGTTGACTAGCTCATTGGTCAATAGATAGTCATGGTTTCCTGACTATGGACATTGGATGTCATTGATAACGAGATCACATCATTAGGAGAATGATGTGATGGACAAGACCCAATCCTAAACATAGCACAAGATCGTATAGTTCGTTTGCTAGAGTTTTCCAATGTCAAGTATCCTTTCCTTAGACCATGAGATCGTGTAACTCCCGGATACCGTAGGAGTGCTTTGGGTGTACCAAACGTCACAACGTAACTGGGTGACTATAAAGGTATACTACGGGTATCTCCGAAAGTGTCTATTGGGTTGACACGGATCAAGACTGGGATTTGTCACTCCGTATGACGGAGAGGTATCACTGGGCCCACTCGGTAATGCATCATCATAATGAGCTCAAAGTGACCAAGTGTATGGTCACGGGATCATGCACTACGGTACGAGTAAAGTGACTTGCCGGTAACGAGATTGAACGAGGTATTGGGATACCAACGATCAGATCTCGGGAAAGTAACATACCGATTGACAAAGGGAATTGTATACGGGGTTGCTTGAATCCTCGACATCGTGGTTCATCCGATGAGATCATCGAGGAGCATGTGGGAGCCAACATGGGTATCCAGATCCCGCTGTTGGTTATTGACCGGAGAGCAATCTCGGTCATGTCTACATGTCTCCCGAACCCGTAGGGTCTACACACTTAAGGTTCGGTGACGCTAGGGTTATAGGGATATGTATATGCAGTAACCCGAATGTTGTTCGGAGTCCCTAATGAGATCCCGGACGTCACGAGGAGTTCCGGAATGGTCCAGAGGTAAAGAATTATATATAGGAAGTGCTATTTCGGCCATCGGGACAAGTTTCGGGGTCACCAGTATTGTACCGGGACCACCAGAAGGGTCCCGGGGGTCCACCGGGTGGGCATGGGCTGTAGGGGGTGCGCCTTGGCCTACATGGGCCAAGGGCACTAGCCCCAAGAGGCCCATGCGCCTAGGGTTTCAAGGAGGGAAGAGTCCCAAAGGGGGAAGGCACCCCTAGGTGCCTTGGGGAGGAGGGATTCCTCCCCTTGGCCGCACCCCCCTAGGAGATTAGATCTCCTAGGGCCGGCGCCCCCCCCCCTTGGCCCTCCTATATATAGTGGGGAGATGGAGGACTTCTTACCTTGATCTTTGGTGCCTCCCTCTCCCTCTCCAACACCTCCTCCTCCTCCATAGTGCTTGGCGAAGCCCTGCCGGAGTACTGCAGCTCCATCAACACCACGCCGTCGTGCTGCTACTGGAGCCATCTCCCTCAACCTCTCCTTCCCCCTTGCTGGATCAAGAAGAAGGAGACGTTACGCTGACCGTACGTGTGTTGAACGTGGAGGTGCCGTCCGTTCGGCGCTAGGATCTTCGGTGATTTGGATCACGTCAAGTACGCCTTCTCATCTCCGTTCTTTGAATGCTTCCGCGCGTGATCTACAAAGGCATGTAGATGCAATCCAATCACTCGTTGCTAGATGAACTCCTAGATGGATCTTGGTGAAACTGTAGGAAAATTTTTGTTTTCTGTAACGTTCCCCAACACCAAGTACCCATCACAAACTCTTATCCCTCGCATTACATTATTTGCCATTCGCCTCTCATTTTCCTCTCCCCCCACTTCACCTTTGCTGTTTTATTCGCCCTTTTTCCGTCCGCTATTTTTTCGCTTGCTTCTTTTGTGCTTGTGTGTTGGATTGATTGTTTGTCACAATGGCTCAAGATAATGCTAAATTATGTGACTTTTCCAATACCAACAACAATGATTTTATTAGCACTCCGATTGCTCCTATTACCCATGATGAATCATGTGAAGTTAATGCTGCTTTGTTGAATCTTGTCATGAAAGATCAATTTTCTGGCCTTCCTAGTGAAGATGCCGCTACCCATCTAAACAACTTTGTTGATTTGTGCGATATGCAAAAGAAGAAAGATGTGGATAATGATATTGTTAAATTGAAGCTATTTTTCGTTTTCGCTTAGAGATCGTGCTAAGACTTGGTTCTCTTCTTTGCCTAAAAATAGTATTGATTCATGGAATAAGTGCAAAGACGCTTTTATCTCTAAGTATTTTCCTCCCGCTAAGATCATCTCTCTTAGAAATGATATTATGAATTTTAAGCAACTTGAGCATGAGCATGTTGCACAAGCTTGGGAGAGGATGAAATTAATGATACGTAATTGTCCTACACATGGTTTGAATTTATGGATGATTATACAAAAAATTTATGCCGGATTGAATTTTGCTTCTAGAAATCTTTTAGATTCGACTGCGGGAAGCACTTTTATGGAAATCACTTTAGGAGAAGCTACTAAACTCCTAGATAATATTATGGTTAATTATTCTCAATGGCATAGTGAAAGATCCACTAGTAAAAAGGTTCATGCGATAGAAGAGATTAATGTTTTGAGTGGAAAGATGGATGAACTTATGAAATTGTTTGCTAATAAGAGTGTTTCTTCTGATCCTAATGATACGCCTTTGTCCACTTTGATTGAGAATAATAATGAATCCTTGGATGTGAATTTTGTTGGTAGGAACAACTTTGGTAATAACGCGTATAGAGGAAACTTTAATTCTACGATGTTCCCTAGTAACTAGATCATCGATGGCGCGCGTTGCTGCGCCCATCTTTTTATAATGTTGATTGTTAAGGCTTGATGCAATTATCTGCAGCCTAGCCTATCTGTAAGTTAAAATAGTAGTAGTCCTACCAATCGTATATAATAAGGTGTTTGATGTCTATTTTTTCTGAAGAGATACTCTTGCTAAAGAAAACAACTTAGCACTTTGTTTGTGTATTTATTTATAAAATACAAAGCTGCTCAAGTCATGGGTAGCTAGTAGGTACAACAAACTTCGGCTACGGATCAGTAGATGAGAGAGAGAGAGAGAGAGAGAGAGAGAGAGATGGAATAACATACCATGTGAATCTGCATGTTTAAGATTTTTTTCTTCTCACCATTCTTGATCTGACAAGCATGGTCAGCAAACTAATGCCATAAATTTCCTGTAGATGGTCAAATAAAAGTATAATAAGTAAACGTGAAGGGCCTATGTAGGAAAAAAAGTAATCTCATCGATGAAAATATAGTGGTGAAATAGAAAGCATCAGTCAGATGGATCATAATACACTGCTTGTAAGTGGTAACATTTGAATGGGGTCAAAATGGAATTAAGCTTTTCTTTCATACAGTGAAAGTAAAAAAAGTAGGTCTCACATTGGTAGATCCCAAGACATGTTTGAAGACAGTGAGAGTGGAACATATTGGTTCCTGTGTATCCAATAACCCAACACAGGTTCTAAAAGGTAGATACCTCGAGCAACCCCTGAACCATCAGAGGAACCAGATGCTGAATAAATGCAATCTGGAGATCATGTTACAGCTGTTAAAAAGATGCCCACTTTTCACATCATAATTGGAACGAACTTGATTCAACCTACAAATATATTCACATAAAAAAACTAAATTTCAGTGTACAAACACGTAAGTTCTATTAGACTGAAAAAATCAACAAAAGCATAAGCCAAAATTCTATTTCGGTGATATTCCATAACTCTAAACCTAGTAATCAACCAATAGCAGAAGGTACATATGCTCATTCTTAGCCACAACTGAGTAATAGAACACTAAGTGATCTGTAAACGCTCTTATATTTCTTTGTAGAACATTCACTTGAGTAGTAAACATCAGAGCTTATCAAACTCAAAATATTGTTTCTGAACAATTGCTATCAACGAGCTTAGATAGGTGGTACTCTATGGAGACACCTCATAGAAATGTCTTGGACTAAGTTTAGAGAATTTATTAGAACATGCCATAAGCCCATAAAGACATACAATTTATGTGACGGATGATTACGAATTTTGGGCGACCACGGACTAATTACATTGGAACTGCACATGAACAAATCACCATACTGAAGAGCTTTAATACAATATGATATAATCATAATATTTAGATAAGAAATTAGTTAGAGAGGATCTGAACTCTACCAAGCCAATAAGAACATTGACTTCGAACCCAAGTTCATAAGAAATTGGTTGGGAGGAGTTCTAGTACAGGTAGCCTGAAGATTTATTGTCCCTTCCAACGTGTTCGAGTCCAGCATGGAACAGATCGCTGCAGTGGTATTATGAAGAGATCGCTGCAGATATACCCATCAGCGAGCGGAGAAGGTGGAGCAATAGTGGGAGTGGAGGCGACGTGTTGCACTCCCATCGTGGTAAGGTGGGTGGCGGGGTGGTGTTCTGTCCTCCTCCTCTGTGTCCTACTCCTAGTGACTCTTGATGAACCAATATTAGCCCAATTTAAACCACCATGCATAGGACAATTAGGTGCAAAAACAAGTCAATTGTGTTTATTTCCTTAATAAGCAGAGCTTGAACAACAATGAAACATGCACCTGATCACTGCAATAGAAAACATCAGGGCATTAGTTCTCGTTTTATTCATGAGAATTATTTCAATGCACCCAAAATAAAATTTCATGAGAGAGCTATTAGCCGTACCGGCCGTTGTAGAAGTTACAGAAATCACTCGATGTGGATGATTTGAGACGGCCATCAGTCCGTTTCAAAATTGTAGGTGCAGAAATCAGTCGCTGTGCATGATTCAAAACAACTATTAGTCAGTTTCGAAACTGTAGGTGAGTATTTATAATCCTCCATGGTAATTCAATTATCTCAGCTTGTTGTATATCTTAACAAAGAATTGAACTTCTAGTACAATTTTGTACATCGCGATGGAGAAAGAAGAAAAAAATTAAACCATTATAGCAAAGAAAGAAAGCAGAACAGACACAACCAGAGCTCTTCACCTTTCTCCTCAAGTGGGTTTTCTAGGTGGAAGGCCCACGGGTGGTCGGATTATCAGGAAGCGGCAGGGGGCACACCATCTCCTCTTCATCCGTGGATCCTCGCCCTGACCCTTGTAACCACGCGCCCAACAAGATAAACGGAAAAGGGCGAATTACAAAGGGCTTCGGGGATCAGAGATAAAGGAAGGTGAAGAGCTTGCATTCACCTCATGTAAACCTGACTCTGTATCCTATCAGTCAGGCACAGCCATACCCGCCGAAGGAAGAGCCCTTGTGTCCACCGGGAGGAGATTCCGCGACCATGTTGATGTGGTGTCGGCACGACATTGAGAGACTCCACGCAGCATCCCGGGCGAGCATCGGGCACCCACATCCTGTGCGTCCGCTGGATTCCTCGTGCTGGATCTCCTCGTGGAAGACGGGAAGACGGCGCGTCGCCCGTAGCCCGATCTGTTCCTCTCTCGAGCGCCACAGGTAAGAGAAGGGAGGGCAGCTAGTACTGGGCAGTATGTGCTTGGTCGTGTAAATGGACTATCCGGCCCAGTGTATGAGATTGCTCGGTTTTTTCTTCTGGAGTAGCAGCCCCTTAGGACAGCGCATCCAGCGGCCAGAAACGTCTACATCATAAAAACGGACGGCTGAAAATACAAATCACTGAGAAGGCTCGCTTCAGGTGCGGTTATACTGTCCTAAATTCCTTTAATAATTATGGTAATTCCTACAACAACTCTTATGGAAATTTTAATAAGATTCCCTCTGATTTTGAGACTAGTGTTAAAGAATTTATGAATTCGCAAAAGAATTTCAATGCTTTGCTTGAAGAAAAACTGCCTAAGATTGATGAGTTGGCTAGGAACGTGGATAGAATTTCTCTTGATGATGATTCTTTGAAATTTAGATTTATTCCACCTAAGCATGGTATCAATGAGTCTCTCAAAGCCATGAGAATTTTCATTGATGAGTGCAAAAAAAGAACCGCTAGGATGCGTGCTAAAAAAGATTGCTTTGTGAAAGCCTGTTCTTCTAGTTTTCATGATAATAGTGATGAAGATCTAAAAGTGATTGATGTGTCTCCTATTAAATCTTTGTTTTCCAATATGAATCTTGATAAATATGGGACTGGAGATGAGTCAACTTTATTTAAAAGGCGTCCCAGTGATTCGAAGTTTTTAGATTTTGATGCAAAAATTGGTAAAAGTGGAATTGATGAGGTCAAAACTTTACATAGCAATGAACCCACTATTTTGGATTTCAAGGAATTTAATTATGATAATTGCTCTTTGATAGATTGTATTTCCTTGTTCCAATCCATGTTAAATTCTCGTCATGCTTATGATCAAAACAAAGCTTTTACTAAGCATATCGTTGATGCTTTAATGCAATCTTATGAAGAAAAACTTGAATTAGAAGTTTCTAACCCTATAAAACTTTATGATGAGTGGGAACCTACTATTAAAATTAAGATTAAAGATCATGAATGCTATGCCTTATGTGATTTGAGTGTTAGTGTTTCCACGATTCCAAAAACTTTGTGTGATGTGTTAGGTTTCCGTGAATTTGATGATTGTTCTTTAAATCTGCATCTTGCGAATTCCGCCATTAAGAAACCTATGTGAAGGATTAATGATGTTCTTATTGTTGCAAATAGGAAATATGTGCCCATAGATTTCATCGTTCTTGATATAGATTGCAATCCTACTTGTCCTATTATTCTTGGTAGACCTTTCGTTAGAACGATTGGTGTAATTATTGACATGAAAGAAGGAAATATTAGATTCCAATTTCCGTTAAGGAATAGCATGGAACACTTTCCCAGAAAGAAAAATTAAATTGCCTTATGAATCAATTATGAGAGCCATTTATGGATTACATACCAAAGATAACAATACCTAGATTTATTCTAGTTTTTATGCCTAGTTAGGGGTGTTAAACGATAGCGCTTGTTGGCAGGCAACCCAATTTTGTTTTTGCTCCTTGCTTTTTGTTCCTGTTTAGTAAAAAATGAATCATCTATCCTCTGTTATGATTGTGTTTTTTATATTTTAATTAGTGTTTGTGCCAAGTAAAGCCTTTAGGATCTTCTTGGGTGATTATTATTTGATCTTGCTGAAAAAAACAGAAAGTATGCGCTCACAAGAATAATTTTCATTTTTTACCAGAGAGCGGTAAAATACCAATTCCAACTGCAGTAGATCAATATAAAAATTATTTAAGACATCCTAATTTTTCAGAATGTTTGGAGTTACAGAAGTATTCGAAACTTCCAGATTTCTACAGACTGTTCTGTTTTTGACAGATTTTGTTTTTCATGTGTTGTTTGCTTATTTTGATGAATCTATGGCTAGTATCGGGGGGTATGAACCATAGAGAAGTTGGAATACAGTAGGTTTAACACCAATATAAATAAAGAATAAGTTCATTACAATACCTTAAAGTGGTGGTTTGTTTTCTTATACTAACGGGGCTCATGAGATTTTCTGTTGAGTTTTGTGTTATGAAGTTTTCAAGATTTTTGGTAAAGATTTGATGGATTTTGGAACAAGGATTGGCAAGAGCCTAAGCTTGGGGATGCCCAAGGCACCCCAAGGTAAAAATCAAGGACAACCAAAAGTCAAAGCTTGGGGATGCCCCGGAATGCATCTCCTTTTTCGTCTTCGTCTATCGGTAACTTTACTTGAGGCTATATTTTTATTCACCACATGATATGTGTTTTGCTTGTAGCATCTTGTATGAATTGAATCTTTGCTTTTTAGTTTACCACAATCATCCTTGCTGTACACATCTTTTGGAGAGACACACATGAATCGAAATTTATTAGAATACTCTATGTGCTTCACTTATATTTTTTGAGCTAGATAATTTTGCTCTAGTGCTTCACTTATACCTTTTTAGAGCACGGTGCTGGTTTTATTTTATAGAAATTATTGATCTCTTATGCTAGTAAAATGCACGGTGTTGGTTTTATTTTTTAGAGCACGCACTCTCATCCTTTCGTCATTGCGAGCCTCTTCGGTACCATGAATTGCCCTTTCTCACCTCGAGAGTTGGTGCAAACTTCGCCGGTGCATCCAAATCCCGTGATATGATACGCTCTATCACACATAAGCCTCCTTATATCTTTCTCAAAACAGCCACCATACCTACCTGGCATTTCCATAGCCATTCTGAAATATATTGCCATGCAACTTTCACCGTTTCGTTTATTATGACATGCTCCATCATTGTCATATTGCTTTGCATGACCATGAAGTTGACATCGTATTTGTGGCAAAGCCACCGTTCATAATTCTTTCATACATGTCACTCTTGATTCATTGCACATCCCGGTACACCATCAGAGGCATTCACATAGAGTCATATTTTGTTCTAAGTATCGAGTTGTAATTCTTGAGTTATAAGTAAATAAAAGTGTGATGATTTTCATTATTAGAGCATTGTCCCATGTTAAGAAAGGATGATGGAGACTATGATTCCCCCACAAGTCGGGACGAGATTTCAAACGAAAAAAAGAGGCCATAAAAAAAGAAAAGACCTAAATAAAAAAATGAGAGAAAAAGAGAGAAGGGGCAATGTTACTATCCCTTTTCCACACTTGTGCTTCAAAGTAGCACCATGATTTTCATGATAGAGAGTCTTTTTTTTGTCACTTTCATATACTAGTGCGAATTTTTCATTATAGAACTTGGCTTGCATATTCCAATGATGGGCTTCCTCAAAATGCCCTAGGTCTTCATGAGCAAGCAAGTTGGATGCACACCCACTTAATTTTTTTGTTGAGCTTTCATATATTTATAGCTCTAGTGCATCCGTTGCATGGCAATCCCTACTCCTTGCACTGACATCAAATGATGGATATCTCCATAGCCCGTTGATTAGCCGTGTTAATGTGAGACTTTCTCCTTTCTTGTCTTCTCACACAATCTCCATTATCATATTCTATTCCACCCATAGTGCTATGTCCATGGCTCGCGCTCATATATTGCGTGAAAGTTGAAAGAGTTTGAAAAGGCTAAGTATGAAACAATTGCTTGGCTTGTCATCGGGCTTGTGCATGATGGGAGTATTTTGTGTGATAAAAATGAAGCATGGTCAAACTATATGATTTTGTAGGGATAAGCTTTCTTTGGCTATGTTATTCTGATAAGACATAATTGCTTGGTTAGCATGCTTGAAGTATTATTATTTTTATGTCAATATTAAACTTTTGTGTAGAATCTTTTGGATCTAAACATTCATGCCGCAATAAAGAGAATTATATCGAAAATTATGTTAGGTAGCATTCCACATCAAAAATTCTATTTTATCATTTACCTACTCGAGGACGAGCAGGAACTAAGCTTGGGAATGCTGATACGTCTCCAACGTATCCATAATTTTTTATTGTTCCACACTATTATATTATCTGTTTTGGATATTTAATGAGCTTTAATATACTCTTTTATATTATTTTTGGGACTAACCTATTAACCGAAGGCCCAGTGCAAAATGCTATTTTTTTTGCCTATTTCAGTGTTCCACAGAAAATGGATATCAAACGGGATCCAAACGGAACGAAACCTTCGGAAGGATCTTTCTTGGAACAAACACACTCTAGGAGATTTGGAGTAGAAGTCAGAGATGCAACGAGGCGGCCACAAGGCAGGAGGGCGCGCCCAAGTGGTAGGCGCCCCCACCCTCATGGACCCCTCGTAGCTCCACCAACCTACTTCTTTCGCCTATATATACTCTTATACAACAAAAACATCCAGGAGAGCCACGAAACCACTTTCCCACCGCCGCAACCTTCTGTACCCATGAGATCTCATCTTGGGGCCTTTTTCGGCGATCTTCCAGAGAGGGATTCGATCACGGAGGGATTCTACATCAACACCATAGCCTCTCCGATGATGTGTGATTAGTTTACCACAGACCTTCGGGTCCATAGTTATTAGCTAGATGACTTCTTCTCTCTCTTTGGTTCTCAATACAAAGTTCTCCTCGATGTTTTTGGAGATCTATTCGATGTAATACTTTTTGCGGTGTGTTTGCCGAGATCCGATGAATTGTGGGTTTGTGATCAAGATTATCTATAAACAATATTTGATTCTTCTCCGAATTCTTATATGCATGATTTGATATTTTTGCAAGTCTCTTCGAATTATTGGTTTAGTTTGGCCTACTAGATTGATCTTTCTTGCAATGAGAGAAGTGCTTAGCTTTGGGTTCAATCTTGCGGTGCTCGATCCCAGTGACAGAAAGGGAACTGACACATATTGTATTGTTGCCATCGAGGATAAAAAGATGGGGTTTATATCATATTGCTTGAATTTATTCCTCTACATTATGTCATCTTGCCTAATGCGTTACTCTGTTCTTATGAACTTAATACTCTAGATGCATGCTGGATAGCGGTCGATGTGTGGAGTAATAGTAGTAGATGCATAATCGTTTTGATCTATTTGACACAGACGTGATGCCTATGTTCATGATCATGCCTAGATTCTCATAACTATGCGTTTTTCTATCAATTGCTCGGCAGTAATTTGTTCACCCATCGTAATATATGCTATCTTGAGAGAAGCCACTAGTGAAACCTATGGCCCCTGGGTCTACTTTATATCGTATAAGTTTTCGATCTATAATTCTAGTTTACTATTTTTTTGCATACTTTTCAATCTATACAACAAAAATACTAAAAATATTTATCTTATTATCTTTATCGGATCTCACTTTTGCAAGTGGCTGTGAAGGGATTGACAACCCCTTTATCGTGTTGGTCGCAAGGTTCTTGATTGTTTGTGTAGGTACTAGGCGATTTGCGCGTAATCTCCTACTGGATTGATACCTTGATTCTAAAAAACTGAGAGAAATACTTACGCTATTTTGTTGTATCACCCTTTCCTCTTCAAGGGAAAATCAACGCATGCTCAAGAGGTAGCACGTCGTCAACAACGTCTTCTTCCCGGCGCATCACTACTTCGACACCACTATGCCCATGACTTACTCGGCGCCTCCTTGCGCCCGCGGCTCCACGGCGACTTCATCGACACCGGCTACCCCGACTCGACATCGATCATGACATTTTTCGCACGGCTACCTCGACCATGGCTCCACCACCTACGCTCTCGGCTACCACGACAAACGGCACAAAGGGCTACCGCCTTGCTTGAGCAACCTCGTCGATTTCCACTCCAGCCATGACTCCGTGATGCGTCGACCGTTACGGCTGTTGTGAGGGGGGTGTCCGTAGGAT
This sequence comes from Triticum aestivum, assembly GCF_018294505.1. Lineage (NCBI taxonomy): Eukaryota > Viridiplantae > Streptophyta > Magnoliopsida > Poales > Poaceae > Triticum > Triticum aestivum. The sequence continues at coordinate 176,091,199 of NC_057806.1, read as the reverse complement.
TGCCTTCGGATTCTTCTCCAGTCTCACCGTCTACGTCGCTACCGTTGTGACTGCGGGAGGATGTTGAGTAACGTGATTGTATTAGGAAACATAGGTTAGACTAGGAATTATTTTGTCTTGCCTTGTACTCCAAGTAAATCATGTACTCCTATATATATGCCCACGAGGCTCAAGCAATACAACGAACAACTATTCCACCAAATCCCTCTCTCTCTTCTAACAAAGACCAACTCCAAGAAGGAGGACAAGCGGGATGCGGCGTCCATCGCCTTGATCACACCCGTGGAGGGCATGATGACCAAGGAGGACTCGAGGAAGGAGAAGCGCCGGCAAGACAAGGAAGAGCAAATGAACGCCTTCATGGAGATTCAAAGGAGGAGGCTTGAGATGGAGGCGGACAAGCAAACGAGGATGCTTGAGATGGATGCGGAGAAGCAAGCCAAGATGCTAGAGATCCAGACCGCTAATGCCAAGACCAAGGCAAAAAAAGTGACTCTCGCTAGCATGATGACGGGGATGAAGATCATGAAGGTGGACCTCAACACCGTGTCACCGAGAAAGAGGCCATGGTTCGAGAAGATGCAAGCTGACATGCTCAAACTCGATGACGAGTGATCAATGGCGGCATGCGCCATCCTTTTCTGTATGCTGACAAGTGTGCTGGCATGACACGACTGAAATGGCGTGGTCGAACTCCCGACCTTTTTTCTGTGTTGGCATGTGTGCCGGCCGCTGGCAACCGCGCCAGCAAGAAGGATGTAATGACTTTTTTAAAGGCTGGCATTGTATGGCGGTCGCTAATATGGTGTCGGCATGAACTTTGAATGATGACATGACTGGTGGCATTGATCTATGGCAGCAGTTTTTTTAAATTTGTACTTGAACATGAAATAGGTCTCTTGCATTGGACGCATAGCCAACCCAAAAAGAAACAAAACGAACTCCGAGCAAGCAACCGACGAAAAACAGACGAAAAACGGACAAATTCACTATCCGTTTGGGTCGGTGTATTGGAATTGCTCTAACAATCCTAACCGTTCCAGCGTGGTGCCTTCGTTGAATAGAAAATCCCAAGTTCGACGAAGAAAAAGAAAAAAAAAGATGCGCCTGGCCTGAGCCGTTGTCGATTCCTTCTCGTCCGGCCCGCCCAAACCCAGTCAGCTCACCCAATTTTCCAGATCATACACAAGAGCCGCTGCCCATCCTCCTCCCCTAGATCTCTCCGGCCGGCAGGCAGCCATGCCGTCGCCGAATGACCCGCCCGCGGCGTTGCCCCTCACCCTCGACCTCGAGGACTTCAAGGTGCGCCCCCTTATTCGATTCGTTCTGTATCTCCCCTCCTTCCATCCAGACCTAAGCGCTGCGTGGTTTTGCAGGGGGATTTTTCCTTCGACGCGCTCTTCGGGAGCCTGGTGGATGAGCTTCTGCCGGAGTTCCACGGGGACGATGCGGCAGGGGTACCCCCGCCGCCGCCGCCCCTGCTCGGGGCCGCGCCACCCGTTTTCCCCGCGGTCGACGAGCTTCTCGGGCTCTTCAAGCATTCCTGCAAGGAACTTGTCGACTTGCGTCGTCAGGTCGGTTGCCGCCGGTCCTGGTGGTAGCAGCCTGCGTGATTGGGTGTGTGGGTGGTTGTCCGGTGATGGTATATGCTGATGCTGGTGTTTCTTTTTCTTCCTTTTGTGGATAGATTGATAAGAGGCTCCAAAATCTGAAGAAAGAGGTGGCTACACAGGACGCCAAGCATCGCAAGACACTCGGGGAGGTTAGTTAGCATGCTTGCAAGTTCTCTACGTGTTGACTATATTGTTAATGTTAGTATATTATAGGAAGATAAATGAATGAGACCATATTGGAAAAACAATGCAGATGAGAAACCAGACGAGCCATATATAGAGATTGGAAGTACAATTAACTCTGATACGGTGAAGACATAATGCAAAGTCTTACCGTTTGGAATATTATCTTTAGGCGTTCCTTGTTTCCTCTGGTTGTGCTATTCACTGGGATGAAAGTGCCACTCTAGGCTCGCAGTTAATTAGTTATATATGCCATCAATTACACATAAATGATCAAGTTGGGGGAATCTTTTGTTACCTATATAGGTTAACTTTGTTCTTTTGTTTTCATCGTCGTATGGTACATGTCAACGTATGACGATGAGTAGGTTCCCAGTTTTAAGATCTTCACCCAATCGAATCTATTCAACTGTCTGTTAGATGTCTAAGACTTTATATATTATAATTTTTTCTTACTGTGTCTCTACCCCTCTTGTCCTGTTGGACCTGTTCAGTTGCTAAGAAGGGACATTTTCCTTTAGTAATACAGTTATACCCAGGCAAAGTTTACTAGGCCATTCTGTAGAGAACCTAATGAATAATGCTGAAAAGGGCAGTCCGTGGTGCGAGAATCCAAAGAGACATAACTACAGCAGAAAAAAGTGCAAGGCATGCATTTGATGAGCTTCTATAGAAGAATGACTGTCGTGTTTAATATTTGGTGACTTCTATGCTTCCATCAAATTTTAGTTATGAAGGAAATTTCTGACTAGGGAAATACGCAGAAGAGATTTGTATCCTATTCACACATTTTTCTATTTGCATTTGGTTACCAGCATCTTAGGGTCTATCATTCTGTCAAATGCATCTCTGGAATGGGGATGCTGTTCGATTTTAGAAACTCAGCTGCATGTTTCGATACTTTACCATTTTAATGTGATCTGACTAGGCTTTTGTCAGTTAGGATCCTGGCAAATAGGATCATGTTGTCCCTTGAGAAATACTTTTTTGTAAGGTTCCCTATGAATTACTTTGCGCAATAATCTCCTTTCGAACCCTTCAGCACAAAGTGCCCAACAACAACAACAACAACAACAACAACAAAGCCTTTAGTCCCAAACAAGTTGGGGTAGGCTAGAGGTGAAACCCATAAGATCTCGCAACCAACTCATGGCTCTGGCACATGGATAGCAAGCTTCCACGCACCCCTGTCCATAGCTAGCTCTTTGTCGATACTCCAATCCTTCAGGTCTCTCTTAACGGACTCCTCCCATGTCAAAATCGGTCGACCCCGCCCTCTCTTGACATTCTCCGCACGCTTTAGCCGTCCGCTATGCACTGGAGCTTCTGGAGGCCTGCGCTGAATATGCCCAAACCATCTCAAACGATGTTGGACAAGCTTCTCCTCAATTGGTGCTACCCCAACTCTATCTCGTATATCATCATTCCGGACTCGATCCTTCCTCGTGTGGCCACACATCCATCTCAACATACGCATCTCCGCCACACCTAACTGTTGAACATGTCGCCTTTTAGTCGGCCAACACTCCGCGCCATACAACATTGCGGGTCGAACCGCCGTCCTGTAGAACTTGCCTTTTAGCTTTTGTGGCACTCTCTTGTCACAGAGAATGCCAGAAGCTTGGCGCCACTTCATCCATCCGGCTTTGATTCGATGGTTCACATCTTCATCAATACCCCCATCCTCCTGCAACATTGACCCCAAATACCGAAAGGTGTCCTTCCGAGGTACCACCTGGCCATCAAGGCTAACCTCCTCCTCACAGCTAGTAGTACTGAAACCGCACATCATGTACTCGGTTTTAGTTCTACTAAGCCTAAACCCTTTCGATTCCAAGGTTTGTCTCCATAACTCTAACTTCCTATTTACCCCCATCCGACTATCGTCAACTAGCACCACATCATCCGCAAAGAGCATACACCATGGGATATCTCCTTGTATACCCCTTGTGACCTCATCCATCACCAATGCAAAAAGATAAGGGCTCAAAGCTGACCCCTGATGCAGTCCTATCTTAATCGGGAAGTCATCGGTGTCGACATCACTTGTTCGAACACTGTCACAACATTATTGTACATGTCCTTGATGAGGGTAATGTACTTTGCTGGGACTTTGTGTTTCTCCAAGGCCCACCACATGACATTCCGCGGTATCTTATCATAGGCCTTCTCCAAGTCAATGAACACCATATGCAAGTCCTTCTTATGCTCCCTATATCTCTCCATAAGTTGTCGTACCAAGAAAATGGCTTCCATGGTCGACCTCCCAGGCATGAAACCAAACTGATTTTTGGTCACGCTTGTCATTCTTCTTAAGCGGTGCTCAATGACTCTCTCCCATAGCTTCATTGTATGGCTCATCAGCTTAATTCAATGGTAATTAGTACAACTCTGAACATCCCCCTTGTTCTTGAAGATTGGTACTAATATACTCCGTCTCCATTCTTCTGGCATCTTGTTTGCCCGAAAAATGAGGTTGAAAAGCTTGGTTAGCCATACTATCGCTACGTCCCCGAGACCTTTCCACACCTCAATGGGGATACAATCAGGGCCCATCGCCTTGCCTCCTTTCATCCTTTTTAAAGCCTCCTTCACCTCAGACTCCTGGATGCGCCGCACAAAACGCATGCTGGTCTCATCAAAGGAGTCATTCAGTTCAATGGTAGAACTCTCATTCTCCCCATTGAACAGCTTGTCGAAGTACTCCCGCCATCTATGCTTAATCTCTTCGTCCTTCACCAAGAGTTGGCCTGCTCCGTCCTTGATGCATTTGACTTGGCCAATATCCCTCGTCTTCCTCTCCCGGATCTTAGCCATCTTATAGATGTCCCTTTCACCTTCCTTCGTGCCTAACCGTTGGTAGAGGTCCTCATATGCCCGACCCCTTGCTTCACCAACAGCTCGCTTTGCGGCCTTCTTCGCCATCTTGTACTTCTCTATGTTGTCTGCACTCCTATCCAGGTATAGGCGTCTGAAGCAATCTTTCTTCTCTTTAAGCGCCTTCTGGACATCATCATTCCACCACCAGGTATCGTTATCTTCGCTTCTCCTTCCCCTGGACACTCCAAACTCCTCCGAGGCCACCTTACGAATGCAAGTCGCCATCTTCATCCACACATTGTCCGCATCCCCTCCTTCCTCCCAAGGGCCCTCCTTAAATACCCTCTCCTTGAACACCTGAGCTACCTCCCCCTTGAGCTTCCACCACTTCGTTCTAGCGACCTTGGCACGCTTACCCCGCTGGACACGAATCCGAAAGCGGAAGTCAGCAACCACCAGCTTATGCTGGGGTACAACACTCTCCCCAGGTATCACCTTACAGTCTAGGCACGCACGCCTATCTTCTCTTCTCGAGAGGATGAAATCAATCTGGCTAGAGTGTTGGCCACTACTAAAAGTCACCAGATGTGATTCTCTCTTTCTAAAGAGGGTGTTAGCTACAATCATGTTGTAGGCTAGAGCAAAGCTTAAGACATCTTCTCCTTCTTGATTCCTGATGCCATAGCCAAAGCCCCCATGCGCCCCTTCAAAACCTGTGTTAGATGTACCCACGTGGCCATTGAGGTCTCCTCCTATGAAGAGCTTCTCACCAATCGGTACACTCCTAACCATGTCTTCCAAGCCTTCCCAGAACTCCCTCTTGGTGTTCTCATTGTGGCCTACTTGCGGGGCATATGCGCTGATAACATTGAGAACCAAGTCCTCAGCTACCAGTTTGACCAGGATAATCCGGTCCCCACGTCTCCTGACGTCTACCACTCCATACTTGAGGCTCTTGTTGATCAAGATGCCTACGCCATTTCTGTTTGCAGCCGTCCCCGTGTACCACAGCTTGAAGCCGGTATCCTCCACCTCCTTCGCCTTCTGTCCTCTCCATTTGGTTTCTTGGACGCAAAGGATATCAACACCTCTCCTCACTGCTGCATCAACTAGCTCCCGAAGCTTCCCTGTCAGAGACCCTACGTTCCAGCTACCTAAGCGAATCCTCCTAGGCTCGGCTAGCTTCCTTACCCTTCGCACTCGTCGAGTCAAATGCGAAGACCCTTGCTCATTTTCCACTACATTCGGGCGCCGATGTAGCGCGCCACTAAGGATGCGACGACCCGATCCTCGCTCACTTGCCACCGTATCCGGATCAAGATACGGCGCGCCACTTGGGGGGTGACGGCCCGGCCCTTGCCCATTTTCCACCACACCCGGGTTCCGATGTGGCGCGTCGCTGAGAGGGTTACGCCCCAACGAAAATCTTTTGGGTTTCATCTCCATAAGAGTGGCTGAGTTTTTACGTTGGCTCGCCAAGCCTATCACAACCCTCCTCCTTTACCCGGGCTTGGGACCGGCTATGTTGAGACAACATAGGCGGAGTTGGAACAATTTTTTTGGATTGACCATAGATGCTGTTCAGTAAAAATAAAACACCTTAGTTCAACCCTTTAGCATAAAGTGTCCAGTCGGAACAAAATCTTTGGACTGACCATAGGCGCTGTTCAGTAAATAGTACACATTAGCCGCCCGCATTCTGGTTGGGCAATCAGTGTTATAGTTCAATACCGGAACATTGTTTATAAGGCGTCCCGCCTTCGGCGCTTAGGCGGCAAGGCGCCCTGGCAGCGCCTTGAAATTATGCCTGCTTTAGGCACTTAGGCGTTGGTGCTCACCTTAGGGCGACTTAGCACCTTATAAACAATGCACCGGAGAGTCTGGCAGAAAAAAGAAAGAGCTACAAGAATCCATGTATTTGGTTTCCAAGTTGCAACTGATCACTTCTGTTTCCAGACTTGAGAAAAATTGCTCTTTTGAGAAGTTGTAAAGCTTAAATCTGGAGTTAATTTTAATTTTTTGTGGGTTCTTACATGGATATGGAATCATCAGTATGATTCCACACCAGTAATGTTCTTGTTCTGTAGTGAAGCAATCAAAGTAATTGGTGAAAATATTTTATATTTTAGCTTAATCATTGAGTGAACGCGAAGTTTGATGACTTCATTTTTTTTAGAAAAATGAGATATTCCAATTGTAACCAGATATTGCTGCCATCTTTCAACAGAAAACAAGTTTTGATTATGTGTCTTTGAATAAAAAAATACATGAAGATGGTTATTTTGTGCAAAACTTTCGTGAATTACTGCCAAATGTTGCCAGTCTTTAGTATGGCAGTCTGTTAGATGCACTTTCTATGCATGTCCAAGATCAATACGCAACTTTGTTCAATGTTGTTGTCTCATCAAATTTAAAAGAAGAGCTGGCTGTTTGATTTCTTGTCCCCTTAACTTTATGAAATATAAGTTACACCTATGCCATGGAATATTATTCTAATATTTGCAAGTTTTGCTGAACTAGTGATTCTGGTTCATTTTATATGTTCACTGTTTTATTGTTCTCCAGCTTGAGAAAGGTGTGGACGGTTTATTTGATAGCTTTGCTAGGTTGGATTCTCGAATCTCCAGTGTCGGGCAAACTGCTGCCAAAATTGGTGACCATCTACAGGTGATCATATATTATGCAGTATCTTTCTGTTATTATGTATATCCATTGACAGTAACTTTACTCTTTGGTTAGTTTTTCTGTTGCTCTCTCCAATCCTAACGTTAGAAATACTTTTCATCTCTCAGAGTGCAGAATCTCAGAGGGAAACTGCCAGTCAGACGATTGATCTCATCAAGGTATCGTAATCTAGTTTGAGGCAAATGTTGTTCTGTTTACTGGTATTGATTTCGTTAATTGAAATATGCTTCTTTTTAGTATTTGATGGAATTCAACAGCACACCTGGGGACCTTATGGAACTTTCTCCTTTATTTTCCGATGACAGCCGTGTTGCTGAGGCTGCTTCAATTGCACAGAAATTGCGTAAGCTCTCATAACTTGTTCCTTTCTTTCTAATATCAAGTGAACTACGTACAATTTTTTGTTGCACTTCACATTGTTTCGTTCATCTAGTAGCGATAGCATGTTTTTGTTGTTATGAATAGAGCTTGTTGTATTGTACAGCCCAAATGGCAACTATAACTATACAGTAGGACACTTGGGCTTCAGGTCAATTTACTAGACCTAGACCAATAGGAAACATACAATAAAAATCTAGATCATGGGAACTGTAATACACTCTTATACTATGTTCCATATCTTATCTGTACTAGGCATTTATTTGCTTGATTTGTTTTTCGTGCACAAACACCTTGGAAAGTTGACATATAGTGTGGAGCTGAATTTCAATTTGTTCCTAGCCCTTGTACATGCTTACCTTTATACTGCTCGGATCAACAATGGTCAATTACCAAAATTACCTCAGTTGCCATGTAAATATCCTCTTCTTTTCTGGTGGGCATCATTTTTATGTAGAGAAGTGGGTGCACGTGTGTGCTGGTGTTTTCTGTGTGTGTGTGTGGGTGGGTGTGTGTTGGGGGGGGGGTTGCTTTGGAAAAAGGCCATCACGGTTACATATGTATATCTTAGTTCATTTTTTAACTTTATGCTATTTTTCATTTTTTTATCAGCTAGACTTCACAACTATGTGTTATTTAGCAAGAGCGTCGGTTAGCAATAAATGCAAAACTATGTTGAGCTTCAGATAGTAGTTTTTCTGTTTATCTTTTGAGGTCTCTCGGCACTCATGTTTATCCTAATACAATGCACATATGCTAATGTAGGATCGTTTGCTGAGGAGGATGTTGGAAGGCATGGTGTCACGTCGGCAGTAGGTTCTGCTAATGCAAGCCGTGGTTTGGAGGTTGCAGTTGCAAATCTTCAAGAATATTGCAATGGTCTGTTTTCTTCCCATAAGTTCCCTTGGCACTTCCCTTAGCTATTATTTTTTGCATCTACTTACGACTTCTTATCTTATGTTTAGAACTGGAGAATAGATTATTATCTCGGTTTGATACTGCATCACAGAGACGAGAGTTGTCTACAATGGCAGAATGTGCAAAAATTTTGTCGCAGGTTTGTACTCGATGCAAGGGACATGGCACTGTTTTTCATGCTCAGTTTGGCTGGTTCAAAGAACTCCTTTTTAGACCATTGTGATAGTGTCCACGATGTAGCACCAGTCAAGGTTAAGATAAGGATCACTGTTTTGAATTCTTGATTTGATATTTCTGCCAAGTGTATGATTATGGGAGCACCTCTGCACCTTTTTGGCCTGTTCAGCGTTGCTTTGATATGCCCTAATGCTTACTGGGCTTGATGAGCTCAGGCACCTGATTATTAGATATGCCCTAAAGGTGTCTTGATAAAAGTATCTATAAGCCTCTGCAAACATACCAGCATGCGAGCATCTGCAAACATATCAGTTTGTGAGTATCTGTAAGACTGCAAACATGTCAGCCAAATAAGTAGACCCCCCACCAACTTTGAAGCTGTAACTTCTTTAGTTCTTTCTGGATAGTAGCTTAAGCTTATTGAGTTATTAAGCCTGAAAATAAGCTGGTTGTTTGGCCCCTGGTTATGGTTTCTCCCGATGATTCCACAGGTATACAGTACTACCCCTGCTCCTAAATATAAGACGTTTTTGCAGTTCAAATTGAACTGCAAAAACGTTCTATATTTAAGAACAGAGGAAGTATTATTTAAGTTTTCTCGATTTAACATACTTTATCATGCTACATTGAATGCAGTTCAATCGGGGAACCAGTGCCATGCAACACTATGTTGCAACACGACCAATGTTCATTGATGTGGAAATTATGAATACTGATATTCAAGTTGTTCTTGGTGACGATGGTCCCCAAGCTGACTCCAGTAGTATAGCAGAGGGTCTCTCTATCTTGTACAAGGAAATTGCTGGTATGCACAAATTCTATTTTGACAGTTATTGTTTCTAAGTTGTAGAAGGGGAGCCTTGGCGCAGTGGTAAAAGCTGCTGCCTTGTGACCCTGGCTCAAGTCCTGGAAACAGCCTCTTACAGAAATGTTGGGAAAGACTGCGTACGATAGACCCAAAGTGGTCAGACCCTGCGCAAGCGGGAGCTACATGCACCGGGCTGCCCTTTATTGTTTCTAAGTTGTACTTGGATGCTAATTTATGGTAATCTGATTGTCCTATTGCTGCTTCAGATACTGTGAGAAAAGAGGCAACTACAATAATGGCTGTCTTTCCTTCTCCGAATGAGGTCATGTCAATTCTTGTGCAGGTATGTTTTGGAAAGCAGTCCTCTCTGTGACCAACATTGCTTAGCTTATTGATAAAGCAAAAGACTAATGTACTCCGTTTCAGCGAGTGTTAGAACAAAGGGTCACAGCAATTCTTGATAAACTTTTGATAAGGCCTTCTCTTGCTAGCTTGCCTCCAATAGAAGAAGGTGGCCTTCTACATGTAAGCACTCTGTACACTATCTACTTCCAAATAGTTTTTTTTTTGACATAATTCACTGAAGCATGAGATCTTGTTCCCGTCGAATTGTAATGGCAGTATCTGAGAGTTCTGTCAGTAGCATATGACAAGACAAAAGAGCTTGCCAAAGAGTTGCAGTCTATCGGCTGTGGGGATTTGGATATTGAAGGTACATTGTATTGCAATCTCTTAGTTGTTTCCCCTCTGATCCAAAATAAGTGTCGCAGTTTTGAACTAAGGTTAGTTCAACCTTAGTTCAAAACTGCGACACTTATTATGGATTGGAGGGAGTAATACTATATATTCATCTGGAGCAATTTGCCGTTCCTTTGCTTGCGAAAGAAATATTGACCCATGATCCTTGATTACATCTATTTTAGATCAAGTTCCATTTAATATATTGGGTCTAAAGCAGGATTTGGGAACCGGCAAGTAACTGCCCAGTTTTCGTGAAACTACTGGGCACATACTTATTTTTGGAGCCCTGGTTCACCGTTAATACCCCCAAATGCAAAACATAGCTATCAAAATAGGTATATGCTAGTTTCTACTGCATGTTCTAACATTATTACTGAAACTTTTTTGAAACAACAACAACAAAGCCTTTCAGTCCCAAACAAGTTGGGTTAGGCTAGAGTCGAAACCCATCAGATATGGAAACCGATTCATGGTTCTTCTGTAGCATTGATCCCAAATATCGAAAGGCATCCTTCTGAGGTACGACCTGCCCATCAAGGCTAACTTCCTCCTCGTCGTGCCTAGTAGTACTGAAACCGCATCTCATGTACTCAATTTCAGTTCTGAAAAGCCTAAAACCTTTCGATTCTAAAGTCTGTCTCCAAAGCTCTAACTTTCTGTTAACCCCGTTCGACTATCGTTGACTAGCACCACATCATCCGCAAAGAGCATACACCATGGGTATCTCCTTGTATATCCCTTGTGACCTCACCCATCACCAAAGCAAAAAGATAATGGCTAAAATCTGACCCTTGGTGCGGTCTTGTTTCAATTGGAAAATCATTAGTGTCGCCACCACTTGTCCGAACACTTTTCACAACATTATCGTACATGTCCTTGACGAGGGTAATGTACTTTGTGTTTCTCCAAGGCCCACCACATGATATTTTGCGGTATTTTATCGTAGGCTTTCTCCAAGTCAATGAACAACATAAGCAAGTCCTTCTTTTGCTCTTTGTATCCCTCCATAAGTTGTCGTACCAAGAAAATGGCTTCCATGGTTGACCTCCCAGGCATGAAACCAAACTAATTTTTTGCCACGCTTGTCATTCTTCTTAAGTGGTGCTCAATGACTCTCCCATAGCCTTATTGTATGGCTCATCAGTTTTTTTTCGAGAAAACGCAAAAGCTTTGCATTTCATTGTATTGAAAAGAAAGAGTGTTTTATGTTACAGTCCTCCTGGGAGGCGAATTACAGTCAGGGGACATGAGTTAGTGCACGTCCCAGGTCGGGGGCAAGACTACTCTGAGTCCAGCAGCGCCTGCCGTAGCCCAAAGTTTGGCCTCCTCCTTGATGCCGTGAACTAGTGCCCGGATGGAAGGGCGTGCGTCGTTGAAGACGCAATCGTTGCGGTGCTTCCAGATCATCCAGGAGGTAAGAAGTGTCGCGGATGCCAGCCCCTTGCGCATCGCCTTGGGCGTGACCTGCCGGGCATCATGCCACCAATCAAAGAGGGTAGCCTCGTTGCTCGGGGGCCTGCATGTCATGCGCATCCAGGAAAGGATCTCGAACCAGACGTGCCTCGAGAAGGAACACCCAAGGAGGAGATGGCGCATTGTTTCAGGCTCCTGGCGGCAAAGAGGGCAACTGTTGTGGTGCTGCAGTCCATGTCGGGCGAGGCGGTCCGCCGTCCAACATCGATCCAAGCTGACAAGCCAGAGGAAGAACTTCACTCTGGGGGGTGCCCAACTCTTCCATGTGAGCCTCCAGTTGCCGCAGGTCATCGAGCCGTGGAAGGAAGCAGTGTATGCAGATTTAGCGGTGTAGATGCCCGACGCCGTCCACTTCCACACGAGCTGGTCAGGCGCGTCAGAGAGCGTTGTGCTCTCGATCAAGCGCCATAGCAGGATGTACTGGCCGATTTCATGAATGCCCACAACTCTGTGGATGTCTCGCGCCCAAAGGTGCCCCGGCAAGCCGTCGGCAACCGACGTGGCCTTCCTTCTCCTTTTGGGAATGCAGGAGTGCAGGAGAGGCGCGATTTCGCGGATAGAGCGTCCTCCAATCCATCTGTCCTCCCAGAACTTCGTGCTCTGACCGTTGCCAAGGACGGTGTAAGTGCTGGCAAAGAAGAAGGCGCGCTCCTCAGCGGAAAACTGCAGGTCCAAGCCACTCCAAGCGCGGCGATCGTCGGTGCGGCTGAACCAGAGCCAACGGACACGGAGCGAAAGGCCGTGCGCTCCAGGTCATGGACTCCCAGTCCACCTAAGGACAGTGGGCGGGCAACACGGCGCCAATTGACATGGCAGTGCCCTCCTTTGGCTTCGGCGCGACCAGCCCAAAGGAAGCCGCGTTGGATTTTCTCGAGCAGCTTGAGAGTCTTCTTGGGGGGGGGGGGGGGGGCGCAAGCACGAGCAGCTGGTGGAGCGGAATCGCACCCAGGACCGATTTCGCCAGGGCGAGGCGGCCGTCTCGGTTCATCAGCCACGCCTTCCAAGAGGGGAGGCTCCTGGCCACCTTGTCGACGAGGGGTAGTGGTAGGACTAGGGTTCCTACCGGCTCTACTGCATAGGTTGTAGGGGCAAGGAGGGAGTGGACGCGGCGAGGAACGGGCGCGCCGGCGGCAGGGCGCCGTCGCGGCTTGGGTTGAAGGCGGCGGCGGCTTGGCTGCAGCGGCTAGGGTTTCCGGCTCCTCTAGGAGCCGGGCAACAAAAGATAATAATAGTCTTTATTGCTTGCCTCAAAACGATGTCTTACATGAGTATTTGTAACTTTAGCCTAAGATAACTTTCCTAAGATAACTTGCCTAAGATAACTTGTGGGCCAAGCCCCTAATACTAATGCCCGTTGGGCCTTTTCCTAGAATAGACCAAGCCGGTCATAACATCTCTCCCCGCCTGCGCAAACAGCTCGTCCTCGAGCTGAAAGTCTGGATAGTGTTGACGGAAATCTTCACGCTGCTCCCAAGTAGCCTCCTCCTCCGAAAGGCCCGCCCACTGAATTAGGACGAACCAGACGCCACGACGGAGCTGGGCCTGCAACACCTTTGCTGGCTCTGGAAGAATGCGACCATCGGCGGTTGGAGGAAGCGCCGGAGGAGCCGCCGGTGGCTCGCCACGGAAAGGCTTGAGCAGCCCCACATGGAACACGTCGTGGATGCGGGCGCGGGCTGGAAGCTGAAGACGATAGGCCACCTTCCCAATGCGCTCCACGACAGGGAAGGGCCCGGCGTAGCGAGGGCCAAGCTTGCGCTTCGCGCGCGGGTCCAGTGACTGCGTAGAGCGGTGGAGAAGACGCAGCCACACCCAGTCACCCACTGCGAACTCCGCCTCGCGATGATGATCGTCGTAGTAGTGCTTGGCCGTCTGCTGGGCCTGAAGGAGACGCTGACGGACCTCAGCCAGCATCTCATCACGGGTGCGGATAAGGTCACCCGCAACCGCCGTCCGAGCCGTCTCCGGGTCGACCGGAAGTATAGGCGGGGGTGGTCGACCATAGACCACCTCAAATGGCGTCGCGCGCAGGGCGGAGTGATAAGAAGTGTTGTAGCAGTACTCCGCCCAAGAGAGCCAGTCCACCCAAGCGCGAGGCCGATCACCTGTCACACAATGCAAATACATGGCAATGACTTTGTTAACCACCTCAGACTGACCGTCCGTCTAAGGATGGAACGCCGTACTCAGGCGGAGCTGGACACCCGCCATCCTGAAGAGGTCGCGCCAGACATGGCCCGTGAAGACTGGGTCCCGATCACTGATGATCGAAGTCGGGAACCCGTGTAGACGGACAATGCCGTCGAAGAAGGCCCGGGCCACGGACGCCGCCGTGTACGGATGGCCGAGCGCGATGAAGTGGGCGTACTTAGAGAAGCGATCGACCACCGTGAGGATGACCGACTTGCCCCCCACCTTGGGAAGGCCCTCGATGAAGTCCAAGGAGATATCCGCCCAAACCTGAGATGGCACCTCCAAGGGCTGAAGGAGCCCCGCCGGCCTCAGGGTCTCTGTCTTGTTGCGCTGGCAAGTCTGACAAGACCGAACCCAGTCGCGGACCAGGGCACGATCGCCAGGGATGTAGAAGTCGGCGCGAAGACGATGGAGGGTTTTCTGCACACCCTCATGGCCCGCCGAGTGGGCGAGCTGCAACACCTGGTGACGGAGATCATCATGCGCCGGAACAAAGATCCGGCGCCCATGGAGGAGCAGTCCGTCAGCGAAGCGCCAGGGCTCCTCCAAGTCGCCGGCCGCGAGCTGCTGCTGAAGAAGTGCAACGTCATCTGCTGTCGCAGTGGCGCGGCGAATGTCGGCGAATAGACCGAACGATGGCCCGGAGCGGATGCACAGGGCCGTCCCGGCGGACGCGTCGGCGGTTGGCGCGAGGTCGGAATCGCGACGGGACAGTGCGTCGGCCACGGTGTTAAGACGGCCCGGCCGATATTCGACGGAGAAGTCGAAGCCGAAGAGCTTGCTGATCCACTGGTGCTGCGGAACGGTTGACAGCCGTTGATCCAGCAAGAACTTCAGGCTGTAGTGGTCCGTGCGAATGTGGAAGGTCCGCCCCCACAAGTATGGCCGCCAATGACGCACGGCCTGGACGAGGCCAATGAGCTCCCGCTCGTAAGCTGCCAACTTAAGATGGCGCGGAGCGAAAGGCCGGCTGAAGAAAGCAAGGGGCCCATCGCCCTGATGAAGTACGGCGCCGAACCCGGCGCCCGAGGCGTCACAGTCCACCACGAACGGGCGGTCGAAGTCGGGCATCTGGAGGACGGGGCCCGTCGTGAGGGCCCCCTTGAGGGCCTCGAACGCCGTCGTCGCCTCGTCGTCCCAGGCGAAGGCGTCGCGGCGAAGCAACCGCGTGAGGGGCGCCGCGATGAGTCCGAACTCCCGGATAAATTTCCGGTAGTAGCCGGCGAGTCCGAGGAACCCGCGGAGAGCCCGCGGCGAGTGAGGCGTCGGCCAGGCGGAGACGGCCGCCACCTTATCGGCGTCCATAGCCACCCCGTCGGCCGAGATGACATGGCCGAGGTAGGCGACGGTAGGCGTCCCGAACGAGCACTTCGAGCGCTTAAGGTGGAGGTGGTGCGCCCGAAGCTCGTTGAAGACGATGGCGACGTGCTGGAGATGTTCGGCCCAGGTGGCGCTGTAGATAAGAATGTCATCAAAGAAAACAAGCACAAACCGCCGTAAGTAGGGTCGAAGGACGTCGTTCATCAGGGCCTGGAACGTCGCCGGGGCGTTGGCGAGGCCGAAAGGCATCACCAAGAACTCGAAGTGGCCATGGTGGGTGCGAAACGCCGTCTTGGCGATGTCGTCCGGATGCATGCGCACCTGATGATAGCCCGACCGGAGATCGAGCTTGGTGAAGAAGCATGCCCCATGGAGCTCATCCAAGAGCTCGTCGACCACCGGTATAGGGAACTTGTCCTTGAGCGTGAGTGCGTTGAGGGCGCGGTAGTCGATGCAGAAGCGCCATGTGCCGTCTGACTTACGGACGAGAAGCACCGGCGCCGTGAAGGGCGACGTGGAGATCCGGATGATGCCTGCGGCGAGCATCAGGGCACACTGGCGCTCCAACTCATCCTTCTGCAGCTGGGGGTAGCGGTAGGGCCGCACCGCCACCGGAGTGGAGCCTGGTACGAGGTGAATACGATGGTCGTACACCCAGGCAGGCGGAAGACCCCGAGGATCGTCGAAGAGGTCGCTGTGCTGCTGCAGAAGAGAATCCAACAGGGGGTGCTCGGCCTCCGAGGACGCGGCAGCCAGCTGGAGGTGTGGCACGGCCGGCGCGGCGCCCCCAAGGCCCTCCCACCGGATGCGGCGGCCCTGCCGCCAGAATGTCATCGTGAGCGCATCGAAATCCCATAGGATGGGGCCGAGGGTCCGGAGAAAGTCCACCCCGACGATGAAGTCGAAGCAGCCCAGATCGATCCCTGCACAGGTGATGGAAAAGTGTTCGCCGCCGATGGAGATGGGAATGTCGCGGGCGAGCCCATGGCACCGGAGGCGATCACCGTTCGCCACTGTGATCCGCAGGCGCTCCCCGCCCGTCGTCGGGAGGGCTAGCCGACGCATGGTCGACTCGGGCAGAAAGTTGTGTGTGGAGCCCGTATCTAGCAGGGCCACCAGTCGCTCGCCATGGATCGTCACGGGCAGCAGCATGGTCCGCTCGCCCCGGATGCCGGCCAGGGCGTGAAGGGAGACGATGCACGCTGTCGCTGCGGAATCCGCGGCCGCGTCCTCGGTCACCGCAGGCGGATGTAACGGGTCGGGTGAGTCGTCCTCCTCGATGTAGTCGACCGTCTTTAAATAAAAGAGGCGGGGGCAGACATGGGTCGGCGTGTAGGGCTCATCGCAGTTGAAGCAGAGACCCTGACGGTGACGCTCCTGCTGCTCGGCCGGTGACAACCGACGGAAGGGCCGTGTGGCGGCTGGGGGTGTGGCCGTCGCGGCTGGAAGAGGCCGACCCGAGGCTGAGGAAGTCGGCGCTGGCCGACTGGGCTGGCGGCCGCTCCGTCCGAGTGGCTGCTGCAGTGCCTGGGCCCGTTGCTCGAAGGCCCGGGCGTAGTACATGGCCGTCTGGAGGTCGGGGGGATCCCGGAGCTCGACGTCCACGCGGATATGGTCCGGCAGACCACCCACAAAGAGCTCGGCGCGCTGGGTCGCGGAGACGCCCGGCGCGTGGCACGCTAGGGCCTGGAAGCGGTCGGCGTAGTCCTGCACCGTAGATGTGAACGGTAAACGACCGAGGGCCGCCAGTCGGCTCCCGCGGATAGGAGGCCCAAAAAGGAGGAGACAGAGCTCCCGGAAGCGCTCCCAAGGTGGCATGCCGCCCTCGTCCTGCTCAAGGGCGTAGTACCAGGTCTGCGCTGCGCCTCGGAGATGATAGGACGCGAGCCAGGTACGATCCGAAGCGAGCGTCCGCTGCCCTCGAAAGAACTGCTCGCACTGGTTGAGCCAGTTGAGGGGGTCATCCGTGCCCTCGTAGGTGGCGAAGTCCAGTTTGGCGAAGCGAGGGGGTGTCGGCCCGCCGTGCCCGGGGGCGGCCGCAGTCGCCGCCGGCGCGTATGCTGGGTCGGGAAGCGCCGAGGCGTGGCTCGCCGAGCTGGAGGGTTGATCAAACCGCAGGGAGGGCGTCGGGTGTTCCGGCGCCGTGGAGTAGACCGGGCCCGGAGACGAGCCGGTCGCCCAAGTGGGGATCGACGATGGTGACGGTGGAAACTGCACCTGGTGCAGGGGCCGACCCGTAGCCCTAGGCGCGGGTGGTGGTACTGTCGATGGCGACGGCGCCTGGTGGAGTTGCTGCACCGGCGCCTGCGGTGTGGGGGCCGGCGGTGGCGCCGGAAGAAGCTGCTGGGTCGGGCCCCCCAGCGGCGCGGTGGAGGCCGACCATGCTGGCCACAGCTGTCCCGCAGCCGAGTAGTGCGGCAGCAGCAGCGGCGGTTGGGACGCCCCTCCGTAGGGCGCCTGGAAGGCCGGGGCGGGCCACTGTAGCGACGGCGGCCCGTAGGCGGCTGGCGCTCGGTGGCGGGGGCTGGTTCCCGGCGAGGTAGAGGGTAATACCCCTGACCGCCTGGACAAGCTCCCGCAGGGTGCCCGACACCTCCTCGGGCGAGAGGAGCGGAGGCGGGTCCGCCATGATGGTGATGGGCGCTGTCGGTGTGGTGGCGGTGGTGCCAGATGCGATCTCCGCCATCGCGGTGGAAGTGGGACGGAGGTGGATGGTAGCGGCGGCGGTGATGGAGATTGTGACATGATCGGCCTGGTGTCTCTGGATACCAAATTGGTAGGACTAGGGTTCCTACCGGCTCTACCGCGTAGGTTGTAGGGGCAAGGAGGGAGTGGACGCGGCGAGGAACGGGCGCGCCGGCGGCAGGGCGCCGTCGCGGCTTGGGTTGAAGGCGGCGGCGGCTTGGCTGCAGCGGCTAGGGTTTCCGGCTCCTCTAGGAGCCGGGCAACAAAAGATAATAATAGTCTTTATTGCTTGCCTCAAAACGATGTCTTACATGAGTATTTATAACTTTAGCCTAAGATAACTTTCCTAAGATAACTTGCCTAAGATAACTTGTGGGCCAAGCCCCTAATACTAATGCCCGTTGGGCCTTTTCCTAGAATAGACCAAGCCGGTCATAACAGGTAGCAGCTGCGCGGCAGTAGGTCGTCGGATGGTGAGGGGGATGCCCAGGTAGGTGAGGGGGAACTCGACGATCGGGCAACCCAGGAGCTGGACGGCGGGAGCAGCCTCGTCGGCCTCACAGCAAATGAGTGTGGCAGCGCTCTTGGCGTAGTTAACATGCAGTCCAGAGGCCTGGCCGAACAGGTGCAGGATGGCCTTGACCGCTTCCATGTCGTCGGAGTGGGGATGGCAGAACAGGACGACGTCGTCCGCATACAGCGAGATTGGCGGGATGGATCTTGTGGGATGCAGTCTGCGCAAGACTCCCATGTCCGCAGCACGCTTGAAGAGTCGCCCAAGAATGTCCACGGCGAGGACGAACAGCTGAGGTGAGACGGGGTCGCCCTGGCGCAGGCCCGGTAATTAATACAACTTCGAACACCCCCCGTGTCCTTGAGGATTGGTACTAATATAGTCCGCCTCCATCTTCGGGCATCTTGTTTGACCGAAAAATGAGGTTGAAAAAGCTTAATTAGCCATGCCATCGCCGTGTCTCCAAGGCCTCTCCACACCTCAATGGGGATACAATCAGGGCCCATTGCCTTGCCTCCTTTCATGCTATTTAGAGCCTCACTGACCTCGGGCTCCTGGATTTGTCGTGCAAAACATGTGTTCGTATCATCAAAGGAGTTGAGTTGTCCAGCTCAATGGTAGAGCTCTCATTCTCTCCATTGAATAACTTGTCAAATTACTATCGCCATCTATTCTTGATCTCCTCCTTAACCAGAAGCCGATCTACTCCGTCTTTGATGCACTTGACTTGGTTGACATCCCTCGTCTTCCTCTCTCGGATCTTGGCCATCTTATAGATGTCCCTTTCATTTTCCTTCGTGTTTAATCATGGGTAGAGGTCCTGACTCCTTGCGGGGCATACACGCTGATAACATTGAGAACCAAGTCCCCAACGACCAGCTTGGATAATCCGCCCTCTTGCCTCTTGACGTCTACCACTCCATACTTGAGGCTCTTGTTGATCAAGGTGCTTACTTCATTTCTGTTTGTAGTTGTCCCTGTATACCGCAACTTGAAGCCGGTGTCCTCTACCTCCTTCGCCGTCTGTCCCTTCCATTTGGCTTCTTCAACGCATAGGATATCAACGCCTCTCCTCACCGCTGCATCCACCAACTCCCATAACTTACCCGCCGAGGACCCTACGTCCAGCTACCAATGCAGATCCTACTAGGCTCAATTAGCTTCCTTAACCTTCACACTCGTCGAGTCAAATGCGAAGAGCCTAGCTCATTTTTTACTACACTCGGGCGTCAATGTAGCGCACCACTAAGGATGCGGCGACCTGATCCTTGACCACATATCACTGTATCCAGATTGAGATACGGGCGTGTCACCAAGGGGGTGATGGCCGGTCCTTGCCCATTTAACACCACACTCGGGTTCCGATATGGCACGTTGCTAAGAGGATTACGCCCCAATGATGTACTTCTGGGTTTCATCTCCATAAGAATGGCTGAGTTTTGACGTTAGCTCGCCAAGCTTATCACAACCCTCCTTTACCTGGGTTTGGGACCGGCTATGTTGAGACCACATAGTCGGAGACTTGGAGTTATAATTTCGGAGAAATGGTTTCTATCCAGAAAGCCCAAGGTTTTGGTGAAATTTCTGACAACAAAAATGCTAGCAGTAGACTGTTCGCAAAATCTTGGCCTGAATAATGGTAAATATGTTGGATAGTACATACCTTTAGTATCGCTTGGATATTTGGTTTAATTAATTTCTGCATGCAGTATCATTAATATCTACTATATTCCTGAATGAACTTGTCTTTTGGCGTGGTCTGTTGTGGCGCCCTAAGTAAATATACCAAGTTAAAACATGCTAATTTCTTAGGTTAGCAAACTGTTCTTTCTATCAATGCATCCAGAGATAAGTTTTGTGTTTTCTCAAGAGAGAAAACCCTTCATATGCAATCACAACTAAACACCCAAGACAACGACTCATGGTTATAGACGAGTATAACAAAGGATGCAACCAACACAATCACCGGCCTTAACTCCACCCATCCACACCATGCCTTTACACTGTCGATGTGTTTAGGCATTGGCCACCTAGACTCCTGAGCCATGCCGCCCGCCTAAACACATGTCAAGGCGTCAACCATGGCAAGGCGTCAACCATGTCACCCTAGGTTGCAGTTTCAACATGGCGCTGGCGCCCTGGAATGTATGTGCGCCAAAGCCATGAGCCGACGATGGTATCCACAATATTCAGTGAGCCTCCAAATGGTGGTCCCCATGGGCGCAGCAGCAAGCTTGCCTTGCCGATTCCCTGGCTGGTGTCAAATTTGCAACAACCACGTCAAGACACAGCAGCGGACCGCCAGGATCGCCTGCAGCCATGGAGGCGGGCAAACCTTGCTGACCCACCGCCACCGGCCACCGCATGCTGACAGAGGACACCACTCATGTGTCCAGAGTGTGCCCGGAGGAACTGCTTACGCTTTTGAAGCTGTGGCCCTGTGCACAGGCCTTCCGCGAGTAACTCCCGAAGAAGTTTGCTCGCGGCCAGTTTAGTGGTGGAACGCTGAATCTGCGGCATGCCATTGGCGTGGCCCAGGTGCTACTCATGAGCTTGGATCCACCGGCGGCTTTCCGCCTGGAAGGGCAGGAGCTGCCGCAGCTCGGTGGCTGCCCGCAGCAAGGAAGGACAACACCACTCCATGCATGCACAGCTTGCCACTGAAGGTGGCGAGGAGCCACCCTGCCACCACCGCCACGCCACACCAACTGCGCCTGCGACAACCATCCCGGGGAGCAGGGGCAGTGTGAGGACGAGGAGAGGAGCCACCCTGCCACCAGCGCCACGCCACACCAACCGCGCCTGCGACAACCATCATGGGGAGCAGGGGCAGTGTGAGGACGAGGAGAGGACTCATGGGAGAGCGCAGGAGAAGCCCTACTGCCGTCACCAGCAGTGGCGACGGTCACAATGAGAGGGAAGGAGGAGCGGTGCCTATGTGTTGGCCCGTGAGCCGCCTGGGAGACCGAAGTTTTTTTCTCCTCCTACCCGCATACTTTAATTGAAGGTTCTCTGTAGTCAGAACCATTCTCTTACATCTGAAGCGCACTTGCAGATATGTGTAGTACCATCATGATTATGTCCATATTTCTTGTAGGTCTCACTGAGTCTATATATGTTTCCCACAAAGACGAGTACACGGAATTCGAGCATGCATCACTCAGACAGCTATATCAATCAAAGGTTATAATTTTGCTTTTATAGATTGTATTATTTTCGAATATTGTAGTTGGTCACATTGATGTACTTGGCAGATGGCTGAATTAAGAGCCGAGGCCAAGCAACAATCTGAATCAACTGGGTCAATTGGCCGTGCAAAAGGAGCATCCTTGAATACCTCACCCCAGCAGCTGATCTCAGTTACTGTAGTGACCGAATTTGTTCGTTGGAATGAGGAAGCAATATCGAGATGCACACTGTTGTTTTCTCAGGTGAAACTAATTTTCCTTGTACTAATTATTAATATGTTCCTTGGTAAATAATTTCTGTGTTTGCATTAAGCTTTTGAAAATTGATATCCAAAATAGTTTCAAGAATAATACAATCTATAAAAGCAAAAGAATAAACATGTTATTTTAAGCCACAAGGCCTTGGCCTGTTATTGGCAAGGCCATGTTTCTCCTATAATCTGGAAGTTAATTTCATAGTTGTTCAACTGTGTTCTTTTATTACATAAAGAGACCAATGTATTGTTTTCTGTTTGAACCTACTCTACTTTTCTCACAGTTATAATCTTTTGCAGCCTACTACTGTTGCAGCTAATGTCAGATCCATATTTGCGTGTTTGCTTGATCAAGTAAGTAAAGAACCATGGGCCAGTAATAACATATGGCAGTCTTCAAAGTATGATGCTAGTCTAATGACAATGTTGTTTTGTTATATAGGTCAGCCAATATTTAACTGTTGGGCTTGACGGTGCTAGAGAGAGTTTGAACGAGGCTGCAGCTATGAGGGATAGATATGTTATTGGGACAAGTGTTAGTAGAAGGGTTGCCGCGGCTGCTGCTTCTGCTGTATGCCTTCTTTTCTGTTCTTTAATCTACTTCTAGTTTTTGGCCACGAGGCACATCTGGTCACGGACATTATCTGTGGATGAAGGAGTTAGCTAGATTTAAACTATTTGCAGGCAGAGGCGGCGGCTGCTGCTGGTGAGAGTAGCTTTAGATCCTTCATGATCGCTGTGCAGCGTTGTGCCAGTAGTGTAGCTTATCTTCAGCAGGTAATTTGGCTAAACATGCAACCTAGATTGCTAGGTGATGAACCATGCTGATTTTATCCTTCTCCTGTGTAGTACTTCTCAAATACTATATCACGTCTCCTGCTGCCTGTCGATGGTGCCCATCCATCTGCTTGTGAAGATATGGGATCGGCAGTATCTGTTGTGGAGGCTGCTGCTCATAAAGGACTGTTACAATGCATTGATACAGTCATGTGTGAGGTTTGCACCTTCTCTTTTCCCTTTTCATGTCCAAACAAATTTATGGTGCCATGGGAATTATACGTACTGTAAATCAACTATGGAATAACAAAAAGGTACTGTGAACAAATAATGAGGAAAACTTGCGAACTGTTATTTATGAGTTGATTAAACTATTGAATCAACAGACTAATGAACAATGGGTGATATTATTTCAAATTGATCCCATGCATGTATTGTAGTTTGGTGTGAGAACTTGCTTGTGTATGGTTCTGAGGAGTAATGGCAGGGGGCTCACCTTGATCAGTGTCATGCCATGTCACCGCAAAGGCTTCCAGTATACCGGATTTTGGACATTCGGACTGGTCTGCGGACACTTTAGGGACTTGGTTGGATGGCAAAAGTGGTCCGGACACTGCGGTCCGGACATACGGGAGGTTTGAGGGTCCGCTTTGGAGATGTCCTTATACCTTGAGCAACCGTCTCTTCCACCGTAGCTTCATGGAATCTGTAATCTGTTCTTCCACTTGTTCATCTGGCATAAAATTTGCATTCTCTCCTGCTGCATAATTCACTTGATCTTGATGAGCGGTCTGTGCCGAAAGGTTGCCACTTTCACGAGTACTTGGATTAGAACTAGTGCCACATTTACGGCATTAAATTGACACTCAAATCACTACATTGCATATTATTACAAGCTATTCTAAAATGCTACTAAAATTCAGAAAATATACCTCTCCCTTTGTATTTGCTAACCCCTTTCCCTTCCTTTCCATTTTCTAAATGCTAGTCTGCTAGTGGCACCGTGTGCCACTGGTTTCTGGTGGGTGGTGGCGGAGCGCTGAGAGGCCGAGCTGCCGAGCTCCACCCTACAGCCGGGCGGTGGCAAATAGCCAGGCGGTGGTGAGTGGGCCAGTAGTGGCGGCAGCGCAGTGCACCAGTCGGCGGTCACTGCCTCACTGGGGCAGTAGAACTGCGACTCAGGGTGGGCGGCTGCATCGATTACTAAGTCTCTGGATGAGTTCTCTGGCGACGATGAGGTAGGCAACACTAAGAATCGGCGAGGGGAGGGGAGCAGGCGAGCGGTGGCTTGCACACGTCGGGCGGGTGTTGTGCATCGCGTGCACTGAACAAGCGGTAATGAGGGGAGGGGAGCGATGTCGTATACTGGTCGAGCGGCGAGCGGAGGGGAGTGGCGGCTTGCACTAGTCGTTGTCGAGTGATTTAGGTCTTGCTCTCTCGCCGCCAGACTCTTACTCATGGGGATGATGTAAAGAGACGTGGTCATGTGGGGGTTTAGGGCCAAAATAGCCAGCTTATTATATGGTAGTATTTTTTTTCTTCTGAAAATTCTGGGTGGCAGCCAGACTCTTACTCATGGGGATGATGCAAAGTGACATGGTCATGTGGGGGTTTGTGGGCCAAAATAGCCAGAATATTATATGGTAGTATTTTTCTTTCTGAAAATTCTGGGTGGGCCATGACCCACCCTCCATACCTTCCACACTCTCTAGGTCTGCCAATGGTGGATGAAACAGCTGATGGAGAGGCGGTGGGGCTGGTTGACTGGTTTTCCAAGGATCTGGAAGAAATCCGCAACTAATCAAGTTCATGGCGCCTAGGACCAGTCCCACCAGAAGGCCTGTGCGTCGATCCTGAACACAATGGGACACACTGGAAACATGAAGAGAGGTGCCATCTGCTGCCTGAACATGGAGAGGAGTATCAGGAGAACTAGGAGGACAGGTGGAGTCCGTTGTTATGTGAAAAGAAGCACCAGAATCTGGAACCCATGGCGCTGATATACTTGTAGGTGGTGGTGGTGTGAGGAAGACCTGTGTGCAGAGGCAAACATACAACGAACCAACGCAACCATCTCTTGCTCAGTGGGGAAGATATGAGGGCCTGACTGAGAAGAGTCAGTGGAGCTCTGCTGACCTCTCTTCATGTTTACCTGAGCCCGTTTATTATTGTAGCAGTTCCGAGAAGTGTGCCCTGGTTTACGACAGTAGCCACAGAAGAGACCGTAAGGAGTGCCAGCTCAGGTAAAGCCTCCAAAAGCGATGGTCAATGTCTGCTGACCTCTCTTCAAATTTAGGATGAAGGCGTCGTAGAGACAGATCATCTCTGTCTGAGCTCGCTGCAGCTTACAGCGATGACAAGTGTGACAGACATCAACACCCTGAGAGTCAAGCTGACGTCATGCTGTAGACATCAGGCGAAAGAAGTCACCCATGGTAGCATACATCTGCTGCAGCGACTGAATCTCCCTGAGAATGCAACGGAACATTGCCTCGTTGTGAGGCTCACACTGTTGCTGAAGACAAGCCCACATCAGCTAGTAAGTAGCAAGGGACACAATGTCCATCGAAAGAACATCATCATGCTAGTAACAACAGTGGCCTTAGTCTGAGCATTATCAAGCAGCCAGGTTCGTCTAGGTCTCCAACGCTGAAAGACAAGGATGTTCTCCCGAGCGGCATCATCGACATCCGGCTGGATGACATGCTCAGCTGGTGGCAAAGTGGGTCAAGGCGGACAGGGGCGGTCGACCATAAGAAAGGCCGAAGCCGCTGGCCAGCCATGTGAACTTGCATTTGCAGCCCATACTCTGGGAAGTTATTGCCATTGAAGATGGCCAGTGGTCGCGGAATTGTAATCATGCCTGTACGGGAGGCACCATGGAGCCAAGAAGGCTGGGGGGGCAGCACTTGGTGCTGCTGATTTGGGATCTGCAGGACGTGCTGCTGTCAGGGAAGCAGCCAGCTCGAGGACGATGGATGGCGGCCGGGATGTCAAGCACAGTGGCTGCCGGGCAGCATATCTGCTGCATTGTAGAAGCAAGGGCCGCACACTCGGCAGGGTGCAGCAGGTGGGGACGAGATTTCCCTTGGGTGCACTGGCGGCTTGATGTGGAGCCACGAGGCGACGATTGGAGGGTCCAGGGAGCGATCAGTGGAGAGAAGGGTGAGTTAAGAGGCTACAGTGGCACAGCTTTGGTGGGCCGATGGAGGCTGGGCAGTGCTGTAACCCTAGCCCTGAAAATATACACTTCAGTACATACGAAAATAGAACCCTAGAAAGGAGAAACTACACAGCTAACAGTTACACTTGACAATAATTATCAATACCATGGGCAAATAACGAACGAAAGGAAACTAATGCTCATGGTACAGTTAATAATGTTTTTCGAATTGATCGTGTACCGTATTTTTATTAACTCGGGCATGGCTTAGAGGTGCGAGATTTGAGCGCTCACCCTAGATTGGTCATCTATGCCTCCAACCAAAGCTAAGAGGGCTACATGTAAATGAGTGAGCTCTTGAAAACTTCGTTTATTTCTTGATTTATGATGAAATTAGACCTAGCTGGCATATGCAGAACGAAAACAAGTACTCCCTCTGTTCCGAAATGAACCACGACAAGTATTTCGGAACGGAGGGAGTACTTTATTTCTTCTTTAAGTGATTGCACTATAATGAAATAATTACATTATCTTTAAGGGATTGATGTCCAATGCTACCTTAATCTTTTATGTTTAACTTTCTTCTAAAGAATATCACTTTTTGTCGATTTGGTTTGCCAAGAGTAGGGCCGACTGTGCTGCAGCATGTATGCTACAGTACTTGCACCAATAACATAATCTGTCAAACTGTATTCATGTTGGAAGCTATGAGTTGATACGGTGAATTGATGAATATAATCCCCAATTGCCTCGATAATTGAATGATTTACATAATTGACTGGTGTCACAGGGTATTTTTCAGTAATTTTTAGTTCATAAGCATAATGCCTTTTGCTTTGCTTCCCAGGTTGAAAGATTGTTATCTTCAGAACAGAAAGCAACAGATTATCGGTCACCAGATGATGGAGCTGCACCAGATCATCGGCCAACAAATGCTTGCATAAGGTGCTCATTTGTATATTTGTGCTTCGCATGGTCCAAGATAACTAAATTAACTAATCTATCGTTGTTGGTTTATGCCAGAATTGTAGCCTACCTTTCTCGTGTTCTCGAGGTTGCATTCAGCGCCCTGGAAGGTCTAAACAAACAGTCCTTTTTGACTGAATTGGTATGTCACTAAATGATAATTCTTCACTCTCAAGCGATTGGTTTTCTTTTGTGTACGAATATGCAAATTCACAAGGTCATGCAGAACTAATATACTATGGATTCAAGAAATAAGGATAGGACATGTTTTTTTTCCGAGGAACTGGATAGGACATGTTTTTGCATATTGCATCGTGATGCATGCACATGGTTTTTAAGGTGGGAATGCGAAATGGTGTGATGCCTTAGGGTGTGTTTGGCTTTTAGCCCAACCTTGCCTTGCCAAAATTTTGGTGAAAGTTTGCTAGCCCATTATCTGCCAACATTGGCAAGAAAATTGAACTAGTGTGGACAAAATAGTATTGGCTTGCCAAAAAATCAGCTATGCTCAAAACAAATACCCAAGTTTTTGGACCAAAATATTGCTAAGGTATCTTTTGGGCACAATTCAAACATGCCCTTAGAATCCTAGGAGCAGAGCAGTTAGCAGGGTGAGGGGCAATTTAATGATGAATCATGAGGGAAGAACCAGTGAGTGCAAGCGGAGCGAATCCCAAACAGCAAAAGAGCAGGACAAAGCATGAAATATCATGCACCAAACAGAAAATAAGGAGCACCACCAAGTGCACACAAAAAAAGCAGTGCACGGTGCTGGACCTTTGAGCGCTTGGCGCGCCGTGGTCTGCAGCGCGCACCCTGTTACATCTTCTGTGATCAGACTATGGAGACGATGGCTCATCTCCTCACAGGCTGCTCCTTCTCGCGCATGAGGTGCTTTCCTGGATCTGATTGACGGCTCGGCCTCCCGAGGCAGGGGATGTCTCCTTGGACTGGTGGCAGGCTGCTTGCCTCTCGGTCCAGACCTTGGTCCGAAAGGGCATGTCCTCAACCATCATGCTGGTTGCTTGGTGCATCTGGAAGCACCGCAATGCGATCACCTTTGATAGCGCACAACTCAGCCTATCCAGCCTCCTTGACACGATTAGGACGGAAGCCAGAGCATTGGGCGACTGCGGGCGCGAGCGGCCTAGCTGCGTTGGTCCCGGCTGCTGATATGGCTGGCATTTAGTGGCATTGGGTGCTCGTCTGTGAGCTTGTACAAACTCTTCTTCTATCAATGAATCAAAATGCAAGGCTTTTGCGTTTTCTCAAAAAAAAAAAGCAGTGCAGAGAAGAAACACAACACTAAACACACCACACAGCACAAGGCAACAAAACGACCCAGAGGCTCAGATTTGAGAGCGATTCATGGGGGCTCAGATTGATTTGAGATCTGGCAGCGGTAAGCTCGAGGTCACCATGGGAGGACCTTGATGGCTGGCGGCAGCAGCAGGATCTCGACTTCCTCTTCTCCTATTGTGTCACCTCTGCTCCAGGAGCAGCCACATCAATAATGCGGCGGTGAATGTGTGGCGGTAGTTACTTACGCTGCCGCCATATGATATACTGCTAAGTTGAGGGCAAGACTTTATCATCTTAGGTCCTAGTACGCCTTAACACTGAAGCGACGCCTTGAAAACCATGTGCATATTCAGTACTCCCTAGCATAACTATGCTAGATGTGTCTTTGAATCTGTTGTATGTATTGAATCAAAACTCGGGCAAAGGGCATCTTCATGTTGACATAACATGTTTCACTCTGCAATTTCTGCACTAGTCATCATATCAAAATTTATGATAGCAACTGGGTGTTTTAAATTTTTATTACAAGCAAACACATGGAAGTGCCTGAGACATCTCGTGCAAGCACTATACTGTGATCTAATATACCAAGTAAACACATGTAACAGTGCTCCAATATTGATAATGTTCATCTGTTTGTGATTCTTTACTCAATGTTATATTGGCATGGTAAATATGTACCATAAATAACTGAGCTGTGCCTTAGGGAAACCGCTTGCACAAGGGTCTGCTTAATCATTGGCAGAAGTTCACATTTAGTCCGAGGTACTCTTCTATCATCATATGAATTATCTTTACCTTTTGATCTTTTTATTCATATGACTCTTATGTTTAGTACTGCATTTTGTAACATCAGGAAGGCTTGTGCCCTATCAGGAACAACAACAACAAATTTCGCAGCACCATCCTCGCAAAAAGAAAAAAAAACATAACACTATGCAATGTCAAAACTTGGGTCAAACTACACATTAGGAGAATTTATGCCTCCCCACCCCTCCAAATTTAATAAAGTCAAGGTGGACGATGTGTGGGTGGCATAACCATACTTGTCTGTATTGCTAGATCCCATCAATTAAGATCTGTAGTATCCGTTTTAGGGTGATTTTGCCATCAAATACAAAATTTACTCTGCAAAGGATATTAGAAGTTATACAGCTGAGTATGTAAACTTATGCCAGGTAATATTAGCTTGAACAAATTCATGCTAAATCACTAGTCAATTACCTATATTTGTATGGATAAAGTTGGCACCCTATAGTCCGAGATAGCCATGCCTTATAACATCCTTATATATGGTCTAACATATTGTTATTCACTGCATATGGACTATTGGCCAATTGCCCGGTCAGCCCAGGTTGGTGTCTAAAAGGTTGTCTTTCTTGGCTGAGCTGATTGTACAGAGCAATGTTTGTTTTTGCAGTGGTGGGCTACGGTTGAAACGTGACATTACTGAGTATGGTGAGTTTGTCCGTAGCTTCAATGCCCCTTCCATAGACGAGAAGTTTGAACTGCTTGGAATGTAAGTGTGTTTTTCTATGTTCTTTTCCCCCCTGATGTTTTGTCTGAATTTTGTCCTTGACGTTTCTTTGCATTATGTGTTTGCAGCATGGCTAATGTCTTTATTGTTGCTCCGGAAAGTCTAGCTTCCTTGTTTGAAGGAACCCCCAGCATCCGGAAGGATGCTTTACGGTAGGGACCTGACTCCCTGCATATATAGTGAGACGTCTCTTTTATACCACTGTTTGATAAACTTGCGGCTAAAGTTGGGATCTGAATTACAGGTTCATTCAACTCCGGGATGACTACAAGACAGCAAAAATTGCTTCGATGCTTAACAGTATAGTGTCTGAATAAAATTCACTTGAAGGTTGATGATTGTCAAGCGGTGGAACGCTATGAAATGCTGCAGGGTCATCCCAATCTATTTTGACCATCAGTGTAGCCTGTATAATTGAGCTTCAATATTATGTTAATTCTTTTGGTTCCCTTTGTTTATCTGTTTCTAACTTGTTCTGCCTTGCTGAATCTTAGTTTTACATGTGCGGGTCCATGAAACCCTTGTAGCAAACTGGATAGACAAGCATTATTTTTGTCTAGTAATAGCATTATGTTTGCGAAATGCCTATGTTAGTTTTACCTCAGACTGGTCACAGTCGATGGTCAAGCATAATTAGGTATCGTAACATTGTTTTTTTTTTTTGAAAGAACCGGTGAGCCACCGGCATTCATATATTAAGCAGGTAGAGAGCGGGAAACATGTTCATGATCAAGTGATCATGGGTGGTTACAAGAGGTTGGTTTCGAAGACCCTGAACACCAGGGCTGAGGAGGGATATCCTGCTGTCTAGCCTGGATCTCCTAATGGCGTTGCCAGGCATTTGGCCCCTGCTAGTTTCCAACTCTACATCTCTTCTTATCGCTGTGATCACAGAGCAGATTTGGCTTGGCTCGTGTCTGAAAATTCTGTTGTTTCTCTCCCTCCAGATGTGCCATGTGACAAGGAAGATCATTGTCTTGAGCTTTTCTCTGAGTCTTGGTCTTGATTGTTGAATGAGGCTACGCATGATGCAAATGGAGGAGGTGCTGTGATCTGAGGGGGCGGCAAGGCGCTGTAGCCTGTCACATTCATTCCAGGCCGAGATCCTTTGCCATATTTCCTTACTGACCGGGCACTCTCAAAAGAGATGTACTGACGTCTCAAGATTTCTTGTGCAAAGAGCGCAGAAGTAACCATTCTCCCATTCTCTGCGTTGGAGTCGATCGTTGCACCAAAGACGGTTTTTGAGCAAGAGCCAGAAGAAAACTTTTAAGTTTCCAGGTGCCCATGTTTTCCATATCAGGTGTTTGTCGTCTGTCTTCTGTAAGCTGCTGAATTGCTCTTTGTAAGCAGATTTTGCACTGTACACGCCCGCGCTGTGAAGATGCCAGGAGATTTTATCATCCACTTGTGGTTGCAGCGATATTGCTTCGGCCCGCAGTGCTCTCCATAGGATGATGAAGCTGTGAATCAGGTTCTCGTTGGGTCGTATCTTCATGTCCAGCACCCATTTGTCATTTTCAAGCGCATCAGCAACGCATCTGTTTTTGCCCCGTGATTGCTTGAACAGTCCTGGAAACAGAGTGGCAAGGCTTGGAGAGGTGATCCATGGGGATTGCCAGAAGGAAGCTGTTCTGCCGTTTCCAAGAGTTACAAAGGTTGCATGGTCAAACAAGGCTTTGTCATCCTTGTCACAAGGTAGGTCTGAGCCCTTCCAAGGTCTGTCTTCAGTTTGCCATGACAGCCACAACCATCTGAGTCGCAAAGCGTGAGAGAAATTCTATAGGTCATGGATGCCTAGGCCTCCGTATTCCGTCGGCGTACAAACTTGCTTCCAGGCAACCTTGCATTTGCCACCAGTAAGCTCGTCTTCTTGTGTCCAAAGAAATTTTCTGCGGGTTTTATCAATCTCTCTGAAGAGAAGCTTTGGTGGCCAAAGAACAAAGAGCGCAAAAGTTGGGATCGCCGAGAGAACGCTCCAAACAAGCACTCTTCTCCCTGCGATATTCATCAGTTTATGCTTCTAGCCAGCTAGACGAGCTCGGATGCGGTTCAGGATGAACTGAAAGTGAACCATTTTGGCACGTCCGAGGCTTATTGGTAATCCCAAGTAGCGTATTGGGAAGGCAATAATCTGTCCGCTAAACGCATGCAGAACTTCCTGAAGGTTAATGTGATCACAGCGAATGGGTGTGATGGTGCACTTGCTGATGTTGAGGTGCAGGCCTGAGACTTCCCCAAAGCTGGTGATGATCTGAAACAGTTTGTCAAGCTCTTCCGAACTGGGTTTGCGAAGATGACAACATCATCAGCGTACATGCTGGTGCGCAGTTTCAGTTCTCTTCCAGGCAACGGGGCAAGAATGCCGTCGTCAGCAGCTTTTGTTATGAGCCGGTGGAGGATGTCAATGGCAAGGATAAACAACAACGGGGACAACGAGTCTCCTTGCCGCAGCCCACGGCGGTGGATGAGAGGGATGCCAGGGTCGCCGTTTAACAGGAAAGCAGATGAGGATGATCTGAGCAGCATGGCAATCCAGTCCCTCCAGCGGCTGCTAAAACCAAGCTGCTGTAACAGTTCAAACATAAACTCCTAGGAGACCGAGTCGAAAGCTCGAGCAATGTCCAGTTTAATCAGCAAGGCAGGCTTCTTTTTTCTGTGCAACGATCGAACTGAGTTCCTGACATAGAGGTAGTTATCTTGCAGGCATCTTGATTTGAGAAAAGCGCTTTGAGCTGGTGGTAGCCTTTATTTTATATAGAACACGATTACTGCGTGCTGCCCTTGCGTTCGCGTTGCCCACTGCTGGCGGCACCGGGGAAACCCTAGCCACGTTGCAGCACTCTTGCTCTCCCCACCCGCTGCGTCGCCATCGAAGGGGATGCAGGCGAAGCTGTGCACGCCCTATGAAGGTGCCGGTAGGGCGTCTTTCTTTTGGTTGGTAGCTGTAACGAATCTCGTGTGCTGCTTGGCGAAGCTGTACACGCCCTATGAAGGTGCTGGTAGGGAGTCTTTCTTTTGGTTGGTAGCTGTAACGAATCTCGTGTGCTGCTTGTGGGCCGGTGTCCCTTGCGGCAGCAGGGTTGCCCTTGGGCGGTGCTTGGTGGTGGTTGGCGGGATTTGGGATCTTGCATCTCGCTCTAGGGGCTCGATCGCGGTTGTGCTGCCTTTGGCCGTGGGAGCATGGTGTTGAGCAGGCTTAGCTTCGGTGGCGCTGGTGGTGCCCTGCCTCTTCTCGAGTGGGTAGAGGTCGGCGGTGGAGGTGGCTGGAGATGGTCCTGGCGGAGGTGGGCCGATAGTGGACGGACTCGGGCTACTCCTGGTCGGCCTTGGTGTGCGCCCTAATTTGTTGTTGTTTTCCTTTGGGCAAGGCGGTGGTGGTGCTGGCTCGATCCGGGTGGGGCTGTGTTGCCTTGTTCTAGATTTGGCTGGCCCGGCGGTGGCGGCTGCTGTGCTATGATGCGACTCCTCCCGCTGCGGTATTTGGCATGCTTGAGCAGCTTTGATGGACGTTGGGTTCTATTATCTTGGGTTGGGAGAAATACATGCTTCGCGATGAAGCTAACAATGACGACCTATCTTGGGTTGGGAGAGATACATACTTCGCGATGAAGCTAACAATGACGACGCCCGCGAGCGTTGTCCCCTTCATGGAGGTGTTGTCTTTGGCCTTGATCTAACTCCCTTGCTCGTGCTTGGGGGCCTTTGCTTTGACCTCCGGACCAGGTGGCGGTGGTGTCATGGTGTCGTTCCCTTCTAGAAGGCGTCGTCTTGTTTCTTGAGTAGATGTCGGTTATTGTTTTGGGTGAGGTTCTCTGGGACGCAATTTACATAATCAACGACGCTCTCAACAACACCTTCCCTATGTTTGCCTAGGCCCTGCGGCCCACCTACCGACTTCTCTTGGCAATGGGTGGGGGTGCGTTGGTTTGTGTGTCCTTGGGTCTTGGTCACGCTGTATAGGTCGCGACATTGGTTGTGGCTTGGTTGCTCTGTGGCTTGCCTCATTGCCATTGGCACGAGGTTGGACTACGAGAAGCTTGTATCATAGTAGTAGGCATGGTGGGTGTGTGGTGGATGTGGAGGCTAATTCTTGAGATTAGTGTTGTAATGGTCCAAAGATGTTGTACCCGGCTTCTTTGCCACTTCTTTAATACAATGATACACATGCTTTTGCGTATTCTAAAAAAGGAGATTACTGTCGTGTGGAAGGCTTGCAGTGTGACGGAGACATTTGCATGTATACAGAGATAAAATGATTGCCAAAGATAAACGAAGAACGGTATGGATTTAGTGTTGGGGTAGAACGCCTAGCACACTATAATACAAGGATCATGTGGTTGTGGCGGATAGGGTGAGAAGGAGGAGATGGAGGAGGCTCTCGTGTGAGGCCCCGGATGGGGTTCGAATGAAGAAATCAAATTGGTGAATCGAAACCACTCACAACTATTTAATTTCACTCACATACCTCGAATTGGTCCGTTACCGTGAAGAGGAAGAATCCTTTTTTTTGAAATAAAACGAAACTTTATTCATTAGAAATAACCAATATATCGTTTGTGAGGCTGAGTACAATTTCATTGATAGGTTCCTCGAACCAATCCAAAGTTGAAGAAAATCTAGCTAATCTAGCAAGTTCATGTGAAGAGGAAGAATCCTAGGTAGACTAGAGATAGCTAAATGTTCATCCTTCTTGTGGATCTGGTCCGACTGCGGCCTATTTGTATTACAACGTTTTATAGTACAATGTTTTTTAGGGTATTTATATTACAGTAGTTGAAACCGCCGAGTGACAACAACTTCACGATAAATAGTGACAGGGAACTCGCGGGTTGATCTCCGTCTTCAGTGTTCACTTGGGAAGCCATTGGTTAATCTGAACCGTCTTGTGTTGTCTGTGCTTCAGGTGTTGAACCACATTTAGTCTTGGACTTCTTCAGTTAGTCTTGGCCTTGGTCCTAGAGAGCGACATTGTCCTTAAGATACAACAACTTGTGTCCTAGTAAATGAGTATATAGGAATGTGACATGTTCCCAAGTCTCATGGCTCTTTGATAAATACCGAACCTCGTGGTGA
The DNA here is from genome assembly GCF_018294505.1 of Triticum aestivum. Classification (NCBI taxonomy): domain Eukaryota; kingdom Viridiplantae; phylum Streptophyta; class Magnoliopsida; order Poales; family Poaceae; genus Triticum; species Triticum aestivum. Next base: position 176,056,428 of record NC_057806.1, on the reverse strand, counting down.
GATCCAATCTGTTTTGCGGTCTGATCTTTCATGACTCTCCACCTTCAGCAATAGTAATCTCTCACCCACACACGTGATGCACGTGAACTAGAGGGATTGAAACTTATGGCTCAGCACGAGAAAACCAATCTCGACAATGGTACTCGCGCGCAAAACAATTACCCCAAAATTTGATACGAATATTAACCCCAAAGAACACATCATGTCTAGTTTTTAAGAATAACCACATTATTTAATTATTACAAGGGGTCATATCATCATCTCCCCCCTTGAAATGAAACCATCCTTGATTTTGAGTCGATTTGTTCAACAATATTTTTGTGCGTAGACTGAACGACGGTTGTAGAAATATCAGCAGCTTTGTCCTTTTTTGCTTCTTCATGCTCTTTTATCTTTTCCTGGTGTTCTTTCCCCCAAGCAATAAAATGTTCCTCACCCACGGGCACGAGGTTGCACTTCTTATTCTTCTTGATGGTATATCTGCGTGTTTGACAATAACACAACATCGTGCTATTTGTACCATGGCTCGCCTAGCAACAAGTGACATAAAACCATCGGTGTCGGAATCACGTCGCACAAAACCTCACAGAATAATTTCCCAACAAAACGGCGCACAAAACCATCGGTGTCGGGACCCAGCAGGTCAGCGTAGCAACCCCTCCAGTTGCATCGTGTAAGCCGAGTGTGGGGAAGGATTTGGAGCCCCCCGTGGCCCAGGCAGAGGACGCCGGGGCCTCCTCTTCCGTGATGACTGCGAGCGCAGAGGCTCTGCCCCCTCGCCAGGACCTCGCGCTTGTGACTTGGGGCACCCTGATCTGGCGCTGGGCATTGGCTGACGCTCGGGCCGCACTCGACCGGCTCGGTGCAGACCTTCAGGACAACGAAGAGCGCCTCGCCCGGGAGCGCTTGAAGCTCGCCTCGGGGTGGCGTCAGCTTGACATGACCACCAGGGAGGCCCAGGTCCGTGCCGCCACCGCCGTCACGGAGATCAAGAAGGAAGCCGCCGAGGCTAAGGCTGCTCGGGACAGTGCGCTCGTCGAAGCGGGGGAGGCTGCCAAGAGCTGCGGCGAGGCGGAAGTTAGCTTGAAGGCGCTCTAGGAAGAACAGGCCGCGCGACCCCTGGTTCAAGTCGGCTTGGTCGTAGGTCAGATCACCTCTGACTTATGTGGCTGCTAGCGGCCTCTAGCAAGGTGTGCCGACCACCAAGTAGACAAAGAAGCCAGTTGGCGAACCTATACACATGTCACACTTCTATTCCCTTTGCCACATGATATATGTTGTCGGGATTAAGGTGAGTCTGTCATCCTTGTGCTAGCCCAGCCTCTTTCTCGTTCCAGTGATGCCGATCACAAACCGGATTATCTCATAATCCTTGTCGCATGGCTATACTTATCTTGGTCGGATCACACGAGGGGCCAAGAGTATAGCTCTCCTGACCAGAGGGGCAAATCCCATCTTGCTTGACCATGTCTTGCAGCATGGGTCTGGACAAGCCCGAAACCTACCTTTATAACTACCCAGTTACAGAGTAGTGTTTGGTGACCCAAAGTAGGCCTGTCACCATCCCGAGTACATGCATCGGCTCAGGTCTTAGGACGTAGAACATATGTTGTACTAGAGACTCCCAAATGACCTATCGCTGCATCTCATAGTTGGCTCTATCCGACTCAGACCTTATCTCGACTCGGTCCGACGAGATCCTTCCGAGTATGTATTATCCGGCTAGCATGCAACACTCCATGGCTAGTGCGACCGAGCCATCCATCATGTGATATGCTAGTCTAGTTGGCTGCGTGTCCACATAGCCCTTTCGACTAGGGACCTTTTAGGACAGTCATCATACAATACATAGTCCTCC